>NC_143042.1:17565000-17780000 GCF_057628025.1 Oncorhynchus mykiss
GACCCTCCATCCATCGATCAGAATTGGAAGTGTCAGTCACATACTGCCGATGAAGTACTGGCATGGAATTGCAGACCTCAGCTACGACGGATCCCCGCTCTCTCTCCCAGCTCCTCCAACAATCTGCTCATACTCCGCATCAGATGACCCAGCTCCGTACACCCCACACCTAAGGTGTAGGCTAGCTGAACCCATAGCACGGAACTGGATGACAGTGTTGTAAAAAAAAGGGTCTCCAAAAAGCCACATCCCTGGTGGCGTGCCGACCTTGACAAAAACTCTCCAAGCCTGCATAACAGACTCAGAATCAAGCCAGACAAATCACCCCCTTCTAGCTTTAAGAGGAAAATATGCTTTTCTAAGCCCAAACAGCCCGCTGTCCTCATCAATGTATAAGCTGTGTTGACCCGGCTAGAACCGTCACAGTACAACAGTCTCTGGGCTGCTTGAAGCCGGAAAGCCATGATCCTGGAAGAAATGTCCACCAGACCTTGCCCACCCTCATGCAGTGGCAGGTACAGGGCTGCAGCTTTAATCCAATGTTTTCCGGACCAAAATAAATTGACAAGGGTCCTCTGAAGCTCTTGTATCAGACCCCCCAGTGGCTGTAAAATCATTAGTCTGTGCCACAGGGTAGAGGTAGCTAGATTTTTGGCAATCAGCACCCTTCCTCTATAAGACAGCAGGGGTAGCACCCATTTCCACCGTGACAGTCTGGCACATACTTTCTCCACTACACCCTCCCAGTTATTTTTCTGAAAGACATCAGAGCCTAGAAAGAAAAAAAAAGTCTTCATCCCATCTCTGCCCCACTGAAGCCCCCCTGGTAACCGTGGAGCGGACCCCGTCTGAAGCTGACCTGCCCACAGCGCTTCACTCTTTTCCCAATTGACTCTAGCTGAGGAGGCCCCCTCAAACACCTTTAGAGTGTTTGAGAGAACCTTAACATCCTCAGCCCCTGTAATAAAAACGGTCATGTCATCTGCATACGCAGACAGTGCTATCGTGGGACCCTTCATTGCCCCTGGCACAGAGAAACCAGTAAGCCTCGCTCTTAAAAAACAAAAGATTGGTTAAATTGCCAGACAATATAACTGCCCTGAAATTGGGCATCCCTGCCTGATACCCCTTTGGACGGGGATGGGGCAACTCAACCCCCCCCCCACCTTCACCATACATGAGGCCCCAGCATACAGTGAACTAATCCAAGACAAAACAACATCCCCAAACCCAAAGGCTTTCATTGTTTTGAACAAGTACTGGTGTTCCACACAGTCAAAGGTCTTCTCCTTATCCAAAGAAAGTAAACCCACATTCACATCAGAGAGTTTACAAATGTCTAAAACATCTCTTATTAGAAACAAGCTATCAACAATAGAGTGGTCAGGGTACACAGTAAGACTTGTCCTTGTGGACCAACAGTCCCAGATACTCTCTCAACCTGTTTGAGAGACTTTTAAACAAAATGGTATATTCTGCACACAGCAATGCAACAGGTTGCCAATTTTTTAGAAGAGCATAATCCCCCTTTTTTGGCAACAATGAAAGCACAGCACATTGACAGGAAACAGGAAGAGAAACCTCATGAAAAGATTCACACACCACTTCATAAAAATCCCCCCAACAGCTTAAAGAACTCAGATGGTAAACCATCGATACCAGGGTATCGGCCTGTTGAGAGCTGCATAACTGCTGTGGACAGATTCTGCAAAGTAATGTCAGAGTCCAAAGCAACTCTCTGCTCTGGGCCCAATTGAAGAAGTCCATGTAATAACTGTTCAGCACACAGAGAATCACAATCCTCCACCACATAGAGAGAGGGCGGAGTAGAAATCCACGGCATGTTGGCGCATTTCACTGTCATCCGTGGTCTCCTTCCCATCAGGGAGACGAAGGCAGACCATCTGTTTGCTTTGTAATGTCGACTGTCCTACGTTAAAAAAAGCCCTAGGAGCATCCATATCCTTGAGGGTAGCAAAGTCAGACCTAATCAAGGAACCCTTCACTCTTTCATGTAGAAATGACCTCAGTTCATGTCTCTTGTCCTGTACGTTCCTGACTAGTCCTGGGTCATTCTGAGTGAGCAAATTCAATTCAATAGATTTGATGTCCTGTTCAAGGGCCCCAATAGTCTCTTTAACTTCAATACAAGACAGAGCAGTATACTGTTGACAAAACAATCGTATTTGGGCTATCCCAACCTCCCACCGTTGTCTCAAGGACTCAAAATTCCCATTTGTAACCCTCCATTTTTCCCAAAACAACAAAAACTTTTCACAAAACATGACATCATGTAACAAGTTAACATTAAAATACCAATAAGGTGATGACATTTGAGGACAGGACAAGTGAATAGCAACAGTATCAATATGGTGATCAGAAAAACCTACAGGAGTAATGTTACTCCTTCCAACCCGACTACAGTAGTGGTCAGATACATACAACCTGTCTAACCTTCCAACCATACCACAGTAGTGGTCAGATACATACAACCTGTCTAACCTTCCAACCCTACTACAGTAGTGGTCAGATACATACAACCTGTCTAACCTTCCAACCCTACTACAGTAGTGGTCAGATACATACAACCTGTCTAACCTTCCAACCCTACCACAGTAGTGGTCAGATACACACAACCTGTCTAACCTTCCAACCTTACTACAGTAGTGGTCAGATACATACAACCTGTCTAACCTTCCAACCCTACTACAGTAGTGGTCAGATACATACAACCTGTCTAACCTTCCAACCCTACTACAGTAGTGGTCAGATACATACAACCTGTCTAACCTTGCTGCACTGACACGACCTTCATTAACTTTTAACCATGTGTACTGCCTCACTTTTGCATTCCTTACTCTCCACAAATCAGAAAGCACAAACTCAGTAAATATACCGGACAGGCAAGTAGCTGACCGCAGGTGAGGTTCTTCAGCAGTGCAGTCAACAGTAAAATCCACTGTACAGTTCCAGTTCCCCCCTAAAACCATACACCCATCTTGGTAACACTGTCTTAAGGCTTCCTTTATTTGATCAAATACAGCAATACACTCTGTACCCTCATTGGAAGCATAAACATAAAACATTTAATTAAAACATAACAGAACCTGACCCTTGACAATTGCTGTTGTAGATACCACAGTCATTTTAAGCCTGAGGAAACCAAAACTGCCACCCTAGCACTGAAATTAGTACCATGACTGAGTATTTGCTGCCCCTCCCACTACATACCCGAGTCAACCTCATTAGCCTCATCACTATGTATCTCCTGTAGAAAAACTACAATGAGCCTTTGATGTTTTATTACTTCTAATACCAAGCCCTCTTATTCCTGTCCCTTCTGCAATTAATATTGATTAATTAGTACCTCCCCTTGTCATGTATTGTCATGTTGTGTCTTTCTGTCCTTTCCTTTCACCCTGTCTCCCTCTGCTGGTCGTATTAGGTTACCTTTTCTCCCCCGCTTTCCCCCAGCTGTTCCTTGTCTCCTCTTGACTACCTCGTCACCCCTTCTCCCACCTGTTCCCCTTTTCCCTCTGATTAGTCCCCTATATCTCTCTCTGTTTTTGTTCCTGTCCTTGTCGGATTCTTGTTTGTTGTGTTTCATGCCTGAGCCAGACTATCGTCATGTTTGCTGTAACCTTGTCCTGTCCTGTCGGAATCTGCCGGTCTATCTGAGCCTACCTATGTTTGGTTATTAAAGAAGCTCTGTTTAAGTTAGTTCGCTTTTGGGTCCTCATTCACTCACCGTAACAGAAGAATCCGACCAAGAATGGACCCAGCGACTCCGGATCCTCTCCACTCAGCCGTCGAGATCCAGGGAGCGATGCTAGGCAGACACGAGCAGGAATTGTCTGCTGCTCGACATGCCGTTGAGACCCTGGCCACCCAAGTCTCCAACCTCACAGAACAGGTTCACCATCTCCGCCTCGATCCACCGGCCACTTCCAGGGCTTTCGAATCTCCGGAGCCCAGAATCAATAACCCGCCGTGTTACTCTGGGGAGCCCACTGAATGCCGCTCGTTCCTCACCCAGTGTGATATTGTGTTTTCCCTCCAGCCCAACACTTACTCCAGGAGCACTGCTCGTGTCGCCTACGTCATATCTCTCCTTATTGGACGGGCTCGTGAGTGGGGCACGGCAATCTGGGAGGCAAGGGCTGAGTGTACTAACCAGTATCAGGACTTTAAGGAGGAGATGATACAGGTTTTTGATCGATCTGTTTTTGGGGAGGCTTCCAGGGCCCTGTCTTCCCTATGTCAAGGTAATCGATCCATAACAGACTACTCTATTGAGTTTCGCACTCTTGCTGCCTCCAGTGGCTGGAACGAGCCGGCTTTGCTCGCTCGTTTTCTGGAGGGTCTCCGCGCAGAGGTAAAGGATGAGATTCTCTCCCGGGAGGTCCCTTCCAGCGTGGATTCCCTGATTGAACTCGCTATTCGCATTGAGCGACGGGTTGATCTTCGTCACCGAGCTCGTGGAAAGGAGCTCGCGTTCTCCGTTGCCCCCCTCTCCGCATCACTACCATCTTCCTCTGCCGGCTCGGGAGCTGAGCCTATGCAGCTGGGAGGTATCCGCATCTCGACTAAGGAGAGGGAACGGAGAATCACCAACCGCCTCTGTCTCTATTGCGGTTCTGCTGGTCATTTTGTCACTTCATGTCCAGTAAAAGCCAGAGCTCATCAGTAAGCGGAGGGCTACTGGTGAGCGCTACTACTCCTGTCTCTCCTTCAAGATCCTGCACTACCTTGTCGGTCCATCTACGCTGGACCGGTTCGTCAGCTTCCTGCAGTGCCTTAATAGACTCTGGGGCGGAGGGCTGTTTTATGGACGAGACCTGGGCTCGGGAACATGACATTCCTCTCAGACAGTTAAGGGAGTCCACGGCCTTGTTCGCCCTGGATGGTAGTCCTCTCCCCAGGATTCAGCGTGAGACGCTACCTTTAACCCTCACTGTTTCTGGTAATCATAGCGAAACCATTTCTTTTTTGATTTTTCGTTCACCTTTTACACCTGTTGTTTTGGGCCATCCCTGGCTAGTTTGTCATAATCCTTCCATTAATTGGTCTAGTAATTCTATCCTCTCCTGGAACGTCTCTTGTCATGTGAAATGTTTAATGTCTGCTATCCCTCCTGTTTCCTCTGTCTCTTCTTCACAGGAGGAGCCTGGTGATTTGACAGGGGTGCCGGAGGAATATCACGATCTGCGCACGGTGTTCAGTCGGTCCAGGGCCACCTCTCTTCCTCCACACCGGTCGTATGATTGTAGTATTGATCTCCTTCCGGGAACCACTCCCCCCCGGGGTAGACTATACTCTCTGTCGGCTCCCGAACGTAAGGCTCTCGAGGATTATTTGTCTGTAGCTCTTGACGCCGGTACCATAGTCCCCTCCTCCTCTCCCGCCGGAGCGGGGGTTTTTTTTGTCAAGAAGAAGGACGGGTCTCTGCGCCCCTGCATAGATTATCGAGGGCTGAATGACATAACAGTTAAGAATCGTTATCCGCTTCCTCTTATGTCTTCAGCCTTCGAGATCCTGCAGGGAGCCAGGTTTTTCACTAAGTTGGACCTTCGTAACGCTTACCATCTCGTGCGCATCAGGGAGGGGGACGAGTGGAAGACGGCGTTTAACACTCCGTTAGGGCACTTTGAATACCGGGTTCTTCCTTTCGGCCTCGCTAACGCTCCAGCTGTCTTTCAGGCATTAGTCAATGATGTCCTGAGAGACATGCTGAACATCTTTGTTTTCGTTTACCTTGACGATATCCTGATTTTTTCACCGTCACTCCAGATTCATCTTCAGCACGTTCGACGTGTCCTCCAGCGCCTTTTAGAGAATTGTCTTTTTGTGAAGGCTGAGAAGTGCACTTTTCATGCCTCCTCCGTCACATTTCTCGGTTCTGTTATTTCCGCTGAAGGCATTAAGATGGATCCCGCTAAGGTCCAAGCTGTCATTGATTGGCCCGCCCCTAAGTCACGCGTCGAGCTGCAGCGCTTTCTCGGCTTCGCGAACTTCTATCGTCGTTTCATCCGTAATTTCGGTCAGGTGGCAGCTCCTCTCACAGCCCTTACTTCTGTCAAGACGTGCTTTAAGTGGTCCGTTTCCGCCCAGGGAGCTTTTGATCTCCTCAAGAATCGTTTTACATCCGCTCCTATCCTTGTTACACCTGACGTCTCTAGACAGTTCGTTGTCGAGGTTGACGCGTCAGAGGTGGGCGTGGGAGCCATTCTTTCTCAGCGCTCCCTCTCTGACGACAAGGTCCACCCATGCGCGTATTTTTCTTATCGCCTGTCGCCGTCGGAACGTAACTATGATGTGGGAAACCGCGAACTGCTCGCCATCCGGTTAGCCCTAGGCGAATGGCGACAGTGGTTGGAGGGGGCGACCGTTCCTTTTGTCGTTTGGACTGACCATAGGAACCTTGAGTACATCCGTTCTGCCAAACGACTTAATGCGCGTCAGGCGCGTTGGGCGCTGTTTTTCGCTCGTTTCGAGTTCGTGATTTCTTATCGTCCGGGCTCTAAGAACACCAAGCCTGATGCTTTATCTCGTCTCTTCAGTTCTTCAGTAGCCTCCACTGACCCCGAGGGGATTCTCCCTGAGGGGCGTGTTGTCGGGTTGACTGTCTGGGGAATTGAGAGGCAGGTAAAGCAAGCGCTCACTCACACTCCGTCGCCGCGCGCTTGTCCTAGGAACCTTCTTTTCGTTCCCGTTCCTACTCGTCTGGCCGTTCTTCAGTGGGCTCACTCTGCCAAGTTAGCCGGCCACCCTGGCGTTCGGGGTACGCTTGCTTCCATTCGCCAGCGTTTTTGGTGGCCCACCCGGGAGCATGACACGCGTCGTTTCGTGGCTGCTTGTTCGGTCTGCGCGCAGACTAAGTCCGGTAACTCCCCTCCTGCCGGCCGTCTCAGGCCGCTTCCCATTCCCTCTCGACCGTGGTCTCACATCGCCTTAGATTTTGTCACCGGACTGCCTTCGTCAGCGGGGAAGACTGTTATTCTTACGGTTGTCGATAGGTTCTCTAAGGCGGCTCATTTCATTCCCCTTGCTAAGCTTCCTTCTGCTAAAGAGACGGCACAAATCATCATCGAGAATGTTTTCAGAATTCATGGCCTTCCGTCAGACGTCGTTTCGGACAGAGGTCCGCAATTCACGTCTCAATTTTGGAGGGAGTTTTGCCGTTTGATTGGGGCTTCCGTCAGTCTCTCTTCCGGCTTTCACCCCCAGTCTAACGGTCAAGCAGAACGGGCCAATCAGACTATTGGTCGCATCTTACGCAGTCTTTCTTTTCGCAACCCTGCGTCTTGGTCAGAACAGCTCCCCTGGGCAGAATACGCCCACAACTCGCTTCCTTCGTCTGCGACCGGGCTATCTCCTTTTCAGAGTAGCCTCGGGTACCAGCCTCCGCTGTTCTCATCTCAGTTCGCCGAGTCCAGCGTCCCCTCCGCTCAGGCTTTTGTCCAACGTTGCGAGCGCACCTGGAAGAGGGTCAGGTCTGCACTTTGCCGTTATAGGACGCAGACTGTGAGGGCTGCTAATAAGCGTAGAACTAAGAGTCCTAGATATTTTCGCGGTCAGAGAGTTTGGCTCTCCACTCAGAACCTTCCCCTTAAGACGGCTTCTCGCAAGTTGACCCCGCGGTTCATTGGTCCGTTCCGTATTTCTCGGGTCATTAATCCTGTCGCAGTTCGACTTCTTCTTCCGCGATACCTTCGTCGCGTCCACCCGGTCTTCCATGTCTCCTGTATTAAGCCCGTTCCTCGCGCCCCCGCTCGTCCTCCCCCCCCCCCCCCATCCTTGTCGAGGGCGCACCCATCTACAGGGTCCGCAGGATCTTGGACATGCGTCCTCGGGGCCGTGGTCACCAGTACCTCGTTGATTGGGAGGGGTACGGTCCTGAGGAGAGGAGTTGGGTTCCCTCTCGGGACGTGCTGGACCGTGCGCTGATCGAGGATTTCCTCCGTTGCCGCCAGGTTTCCTCCTCGAGTGCGCCAGGAGGCGCTCGGTGAGTGGGGGGGTACTGTCATGTATTGTCATGTTGTGTCTTTCTGTCCTTTCCTTTCACCCTGTCTCCCTCTGCTGGTCGTATTAGGTTACCTTTTCTCCCCCGCTTTCCCCCAGCTGTTCCTTGTCTCCTCTTGACTACCTCGTCACCCCTTCTCCCACCTGTTCCCCTTTTCCCTCTGATTAGTCCCCTATATCTCTCTCTGTTTTTGTTCCTGTCCTTGTCGGATTCTTGTTTGTTGTGTTTCATGCCTGAGCCAGACTATCGTCATGTTTGCTGTAACCTTGTCCTGTCCTGTCGGAATCTGCCGGTCTATCTGAGCCTACCTATGTTTGGTTATTAAAGAAGCTCTGTTTAAGTTAGTTCGCTTTTGGGTCCTCATTCACTCACCGTAACACCCCTTAGTACCTCCATATAGAAAAGGGAAAGGAAAAGCAGAAGAAACAACAGAGAAACCAGACAAAGAGGGAGAAAAACACTTTGATGCATAATATTCATCATTGTTTTAATTTTCTCTTAACCTCACCACGTTTCCCACCTGTTCTTATAACTTTTTTTATTTCACCTTTATTTAACCAGGTAGCCAACACTCCCACAAGTTCTCATTTACAACTGCGACCTGGCCATGATAGTGCAAAGCAGTGCGACACAAGCAGTGCAACACAAAGTTACACATGGGATAAACAAACGTACAGTCGATAACACAATAGAAAAGTCTATATACATGTGTGCAAATGTAGTAAGATTAAGGAGTTAAAACCTCTTTGGGCTAGGTGGGATGCTAGGGCCCCACCTTGACAACATCCGGTGAACTTGCAGAATGCGAAATTCAAAATATAAAATCGTAATATTATATAATATTAAATATATATATATAGAATATTAAACATTCATGAAAAGTGTCTTACATCGTTTAAAAGCTTAACTTCTTGTTAATCCAACCGCTTTCTCAGATTTCAAAAAGGCTTTACGGCGAAAGCATACCATGCGATTATCTGATGACAGCGCCCTGCATAAACCAGCATTAAAAACATTTTCCAAACCAGCAGAGGCGTCACAAAAATCCGAAATAGAGATAAAATAAATCACTTACCTTTGAAGATCTTCCTCTGTTTGCAATCCCAAGGGTCCCAGCTACACAACAAATGATAATTTTGTTCAATTAAGTCCTTCTTTATATCCCAAAAAAGTCAGTTTAGTTGGTGCGTTTGATTCAGTAATCCACCCGTTCCACTCGTTCAACATGCAGACAAAGGAATCCCAAAAGTTACCAATAAACTTTGTCCAAACAAGTCAAACAACGTTTCTAATCAATCCTCAGGTACCCTAACATGTAAGTAAATTATACAATTTAAGACGGAATGTGGTATGTTCAATACCGTAGATAAATAACGAAGTGCACGCCCTCATTCACGTGTGCCACAAGACTACAGTCCAAATGCGAGCCACCTTGAAAAGCTACAACTACTAACTAATTTTTCAAAAAACAAGCATGAAACCCTTTCTAAAGACTGTTGACATCTAGTGGAAGCCATAGGAACTGCAATCTGGGAGGAATTCCTTTGAATATCCCTTAGACAAGCATTTGAATGGCCTGTGACCTCAACAAAAAAAAGAATTCCGGGATGGATTCTCCTCTGGTTTTTGCCTGCCAAATCAGTTCTGTTTTACTCACAGACATTATTTTAAAACCTGTTATGGATGATGCGAATTTTCGCAGCTTTTTGTTAAAAATCGCGCAACATTTCAAAGTCCTGCTACTCATGCCAGGAATATAGTATATGCATATGATAAGTATGTGTAGAAAACACTCTGAAGTTTCTAAAACTGGTTAAATCGGGTCTGTGGCTATAACAGAACGTGTTTAGGAGTAAAAATCCCTGGTAAAACTGTTTACCAAAAACAAAAACAAAATATTTGTCCGCCATTCAATGAATTGTTTAAGACGAGAGAAAATATATGCCTACAGCTTCCACATGATGTCACCATTGCTATCAATATCAGAATCATTTATCCTTGGTTACAACACAAATAGACTAGACCCCTCCCTTCTTCTGGCGCACCACAGTATGTTGTGAAACTGAAAAAATGGACGATGTTTTCCAGACTTGCTGCTATCGAATACAGATCGCCCCGTGATCAATTTGATACATCATTAACGTTTATTAATACCTAAAGTTGGTTTAGAAACGTCGTTTGAAGTGATTTGTAAAAGTTTATAGGCGACTTTTGTAATTTTAAAAAGTGACGTTGCGTCTTGTAAATGGACTTTTTGCAGCATCAGACTGGCCTTCAGCAAATGACATTTTGGGTATACAATGACGGATTTAATCGGGAAAAAGACCCAATTGTGATGTTTATGGGACATATAGGAGTGCCAACAAAGAAGCTCGTCCAACGTAATGAATGTTTTATATTTTATTTCTGCGTTTTGGGTAGCGCCGGCTACCGCAAAATCTGTTGTTTACGTGTCGTGCTGGTATTTTGGGGGGTGCATGCTATCAGATAATAGCTTCTCATGCTTTCGCCGAAAAGCATTTTACAAATCTGACTTGGTGGCTAGATTCACAACGAGTGTAGCTTTAATTCAGTACCTTGCATGTGTGTTTTAATGAAAGTTTGAGATTTAACGAGTACTAAGTAAAGTACTATAGGTGGCGCTCTGAAATTTCCGCTGAGCGGAAAAAGGTTTTAACAGTTTTAGAAACTTCAGAGTGTTTTCTATCCAATGCTACCAACGACATGCATATCATAGCTTCGGGTATGAGTAACAGGCAGTTTACTTTGGGCACGTCAGTCATCCGATCTTCCGAATACGGCCCCCTAGCCTTAAGAAGGTAAGACAATAAATAGGCCATAGTGCCAAAATAATTACAGTTTAGCAATTAAGCACTGGAGTGATAGATGTGCAGAAGATCAATGTTCAAGTAGAGATACTGGGACGCAAAGGAGAAAAAAAACGATATGGGGATGAGGTAGTTGGGTGGGATATTTACAGGTGGGCTATGTACAGGTGCAATGATTGGTATGCTGCTCTGACAGCTGATGCTTAAAGTTAGTGAGGGAGATATAGGACTCCAGCTTCAGTGATTTCTGCAATTAGATCCAGTCATTGGCATCAGAGAACTGGAAGGAAAGGCGGCCAAAGGAGGCGTTGGCTTTGGGGGTGACCAGTGAAATATACCTGCTGGAGCGTGTGCTACAGGTGGGTGCTGCTATGGTGACCAGTGAGCTGAGATAAGGCAGGGCTTTACCTGGCAAAGACTTATAGATGACCTGGAGCCAGTAGGTTTGGCAACGAATATGAAGCGAGGGCCAGCCCATGAGAGCATACATGTCGCAGTGGTGGGTAGTATATGGGGCTTTGGTGCACAAAACGGATGGCACTGTAATAGACTACATCCAATTTGCTGAGCAGTGTTGGATGCTATTTTGTAAATGACATTGCCGAAGTCAAGGATCGGTAGGATTGTCAGTTTTACGAGTGTATGTTTGGCAGCATGAGTGAAGGATGCTTTGTTGCGAAATAGGAAGCCGATTCATGATTTAATGTTGGATTGAAGATGCGAGTGTGAGTCTGGAAGGAGTATTTGCTGCCGTGAGAGCAGTAACAAATGTCCTCCAGCGGAAAAGCTTCTTCTCACTCAACTGGTCTAACCCCACCGGCTTCTGTAACATCACTGCTGACCTCACAAACTTATCAACATCAAAAAAAGCTGCCAATTTTCCCAAAAGTCTGATCCAGGAACCCATTTACCTCCTCTAGATTGTAAATTGAGTCGTCACCAGCTGCTATCATATCAAGAGAGATATCCAATTCAAGAGATATCCATATCAAGAGAGATGTCCAAATCCATATATCCATATTCTCCTCAACTGAGGCCACAGACCCTTGACTCCCCTCTGCCACATGCCTCTCAACACTCCCCACTTGCACCCCATTACTCGTAGTGGGCATCTCATCCACTACATGGGAGACTAGCTCTACATGAACCCCCTCCTGTACCCCATCACTCGTACTGGGTATCTCCACCCAGTCTGAGGAAATGGCTCTCCAGATCCGTCATTACCGTCTACAACAATATCTTTCTGCTGAATACCATTCCCCTCTGGTACAAATGGCAACACCGGACAACACAGACAATTTCTTCCTCAGCAACAGGTGCTTGTGACTGTTCTACTGCTGTTGGCCCACCTGTCCCTACATCAGTGGGCCCAGGCATTGCAAGGACCACCTGAGCCCCTCCCTCTACCTTCTCCCTTTTCGGGCAAGCATGTCGCTTATGACCAACATCCCCACACTCAAAACACCTTCGACTCCTCGTACTAGCATAAGCCATATACAGTCTGTTGTCATACTTGACTTTAAACGATAACTCCAAAGTCTGCTCCGGTGAGTCCAAAATCATAACCACTTGTTGCCGAAATGACATAACCTGTTTCAAGGCCGGGTGTTGGCAACCCAAAGGGACAATCTTAATTGAACTTGCAAACTTCCCAAACCGCAAATATTCGCGCTCCAATAGCTCATTGGGAATAAACGCCGATACATTCAAAATCGTGACGCTTGTTGACGGAGAAAAAAAGCGCAGTAACTTGAATAAACATGCCTTTAAGAAGTACGCCATGCTCAACCATACGATCACAAGACGCTCTTCTTTAAGAAAAACCACCACCGCTTTATTCATCCGTGGACGCATAAGCAACATTCTCATAGCCTACCTTCTCTCCTATGGCAACCAGAAACTACCTACCTTCTCTCCTATGGCAACCACTCACTTATACAATTCCCAGGGAACAAAACACTCCCAGCATGCAGAGAGAGAGAGAGAGAGAGAGAGCGAGAGAGAGATAAGGAGAGAGAAGGAAATAGAGAGAGAGAAGGAGATTAGGAGAGAGAGAGAGAAGGAGATTAGGAAAGAGAGAGAGGAGGAGATTAGGAGAGAGAGAGAGGAGATTAGGAGAGAGAGAGAAGGAGATTAGGAGAGAAAGAGAGAGAGAAGGAGATTAGGAGAGAAAGAGATTAGAATAGAGAGAAGGAGATTAGGAGAGAAAGAGATTAGGAGAGAGAGATAAAGATAGAGAAGGAGATTAGGAGATTAGGAGAGAGGGGGAGATTAGGAGGGGTGGGGGAAGGAGAGAGGGAGAGAAAGGGAAAGAGATAAAGGAGGGATTGGGGGAGTAAAAGGTTGAAAAGAGATTTGTCCATAGAGACAATCCGACAGGAGAAACAGAGAGAAGGTAGGAGATAGAAACCATCAGCAAAAAGGAGACAGGGATAGAGATTGGAGGGAAGTGAAAGTCAGAGAGATAGTGATAGAGACTGAGAGAGAGGTTGCTACACTCTTCCCCCTTCCCTCTTCCCTCTTTTCTCTCAGTCTGTGGTGGTCACGCTCCGGAGGAGCTCCTCATGACGCAGTGACATCGTCCATGACGACCTGGCAGAGTGAGGTGATAGGCTGAGAGAAAGAAAGAAAGACACAAAGAAAGAGGAAAATAGGAGAGAGGGGGAGATGAAGGAGAGGAAAGACAAAGCAAGATAGAAAGAGAGAGAAAGAAAGAAAAAGAGAGGAGACAGAGAGAAGGAGAATAGGAGAGAGAGCGAGAGAATGAGAATAAGAGAGAGAGAGATGCGGAGTTTAGGAGAGAGAGAGAGAGAGAGAGAGAGAGAGAGAGAGAGAAGGAGAATAGGAGAGAGAGAGAGAGGTGGCGGCGATGAAGGATGGATGTTGTAAACAGAGAGAAGGTGTGTTAGAGAGCGTAGGTGTTGAAGGAGACCCCAGTGTGCTCTCAGACAGAGGAGAGCTCCTTTAGTTTCACACAATCACGGAACAGAGGGCTGGTGTCTGCTCCACTTACCTTCACTGTGTCTACCTCTCCTCTCTGCTCTACCACTATCTCTGCTCAGTGCTCGCATACAAACATACACACACACATACACTCCTTCATGCGCATACGTGCATTCAACCTGCATTCATCCACTTATTGAGACCTGGAGAGTCGTTGTATTTGTCTGACAGGAAGGCCTCTATGAGTGCTCTCAGCACAAGGACATGTTATTGCATCAAAAATATGTACACACACTAAACGTTATAGCTAGGCCCAAACAGGAACTTATGGAATTGTTTCTATTTTCTGCAGAGATTTCTGTTGACAATCTGCACAATTCTGTGGAAATCGTCTTTTGTTGTATTACCCCTGGTACACCATGCAGTTGAATGGGACACAATTTCTGTACAAGTGTGTTACATGTGAAATTACATCACACCCACTTACTCTAGATTTAGATCAAGAAACTTTTCTTTCAGTACAATCAGTGTAAACAGATATGAAAACAGTAAGTTAACTATACTAAATATAAGATATAAACAGTGTCATGTAAAGTGTCATGAGAGAGAAATGTGCTGTGGGAAGAGTCAGCTCTTTTCTGTCTGGAGGTTATACCTACACTGAACAAAAAATATAAACTCAACATGCAACAATTTCAAAGATTCTACTGAGTCACAGTTCATATGAGGAAATCGCTCAATTGAAATAAATTCTCGAGGCCCTAATCTATGGATTTCACATGACTGGGAATAAAGATATGCATCTTCTTTAGTCACAGACACCTTAAAAATGAAGGTAGGAGCGTGGATCAGAAAACCAGTCCGTATCTGGTGTGACCAACATTTGCATCATGCAGCGTGACACATCTCCTTCACATAGAGTTGATCAGGCTGCTGATTGTGGCCTGTGAAATGTTGTCCCACTCCTCTTCAATGTCTATGCAAAGTTTCTGGATATTTGCGGGAACTGGAACTCGCTGTTGGACACGTCTATCCAGAGCATCCCAAACATGCTCAATGGGTGAAATGTCGTGGTATACAGGCCATGGAAGAACTGGGACATTTTCAGCTTGCAAGAATTGTGTATAGATCCTTGTGACATGGGGCCGTGCGTTATCATGCTGAAACATGATGGCGTTGGATGAATGACACGACAATGGGCTTCAGGATTTTGTCACATTTTCCCTGTGCATTAGAATTTCCATCGATAATATGAAGTTTGTTGTCCATATGTACAAACGGACAGCTCATCTCCTTTCCAAGACCCCCAACTTCGTTTTGGTTTTCCAATTGGAATAAGGTCACGCCAATCATCATAATTTTACTAGCCAAACAGCAGTCTTTTTTCTCTGGGATTTAGGGTAATACCAGACCTCCTTAGAATAAATTGCTTTTCTTTCTGATGTTTATTGTGCATGCAGCTAAATTTAAGTGTCAAAATCCTAATGTCTTGTTGTTTGGAGCTAAATAGTGTCTGTTGTAAAAACGCATCATTTGTGTTAAATTTGCTAGCTAGCTAGCTTGTGTATGCTAGCGTTAGCATTAGCATTAGTGTTGTCACCCAGGAATGCATTACTATTTAGCATCTAATACGACGTTGGAGGCAGCTTATGGTAGACATTACCATTAAATTCTCTGACAACAGCTCTGGTGGACATTCCTGCAGCCATCATGCCAATTGCACACTTCAAATCTTGAGACATCTGTGACATTGTGTTGTGTGACAAAGCTGCACATTTTAGAGTGACCTTTTATTGTAACCAGCACAAGGTGCACCTGTGTAATGATCATGCCGTTTTCAGCACTGCCGTTAAACTTCGCCATAAGAAGCATCAACACGTTTTTTTCAGTGAGGCTTCTCCTGTTCTGAGTTAACAGGTTCTGGTGCTGTGCGGAGAGTTTCTGTGGTGGGGAGCCACATGTAAACTGAAGCAATGCGGGTCAGAGATCTTGAAGGGCTTCCTTCCCAATGCATTGCACATCTCCTAAACCTTGTTTTATAGGTTTGTCTGAAGTGTTCGTGAAGATGAACACCTTGTGTGCACTTTTTCATGTAGCTGGCTGAATCTGATACAATGGCCCACACCTGATTTGAAGCTCAGCCCATTGCTACTCAGACAGAATATCAGTTGCTATTGTCTAAAAAGGTTGAGTCTGCCATTATGGGTCTCTCCTCTACTGGTTGAAGTAGAATGGCCAGGGCACACCTCCCACAGGCGTCGGTGGTCTCATAGAAAACCTTGCCCTTTATGGCATCTTTGATATCCTGGATGTAGTGCGGGTAAAGCTCAAGTAGGTATTCAGTGTGCAGATGAGCTGCTGCAGGAACACTCCCTCCTTGCTTGGAGTGTTTTTTTTTTTAAACATGGAGAGCTTTGGTGCCTTCTCCAGTGGAACATCTGCCTCAGTGTTTTCACAAAGTCCTGGATAAACTCCTTTGACTCCAACGTAGAGGGTGTCTTGGCAAAACTCTGTGTCAAAGTCTGAATTATTGATTGACGTGTAGGATAACAATGCATGTAAATGACAAACGAAGGATACCATAATCTGGTTTTGGCAAAATAGACTCATTCCCTCTCAAACACACACAGAGCGCTCACGCATGCACACACACAGAGCGAGGGAGATACCAACACCCCCAACCTCACACACAGCACACGAATGGATGCCGTTTATTAATTTTATTTTCAAAACATAGGCCTATTTTATTATTCTGGTCAGTATTTCCTTAATGCTAACCTAATTTAGGCAAGTGAGTAAATACACGGTTGGAAAGGTAGCAATATTGGCCACCGTTGCCTTTGATCAATGTGCCACAAAGTAGTGCGTAGCACTCTTTCTCTCGCACACGCGCTGTCGTAACTCAAGGCGAGACCCAGATGCAGACACAGAAGGTAGATGGTTGGAGTCTAAGATGTTTAATAATCCAAAAAGGAGTAGGCAAGAGAATGGTCGTGGACAGGTCAAAAGGTCCAAACCAGATCGGATTCCAGGAGGTACAGAGTGGCAGACAGGCTCGTGGTCAAGGCAGGCAGAATGGTCAGACAGGCGGGTACAGAGTCCAGAAACAGGCAAGGGGCAAAACCGGGAGGACTAGAAAAAGGAGAAATGGCAAAAGCAGGAGAACAGGAAAAACCACTGGTTGACCTGGACATACAAGACGAACTGGCAAAGAGAGAAAGGAAACACAGGGATAAATACACTGGGGAAAACAAGCGACACCTGGAGGGGGTGGAGACAATAACGAGGACAGGTGAAACAGATCAGGGTGTGACACGCGCAGGCAGAAAAGTCTAGCTCAGTCTAGCTCAGTGCTCTCTGTGGTGGTGGGGCAGCCAGCAGAAAATACAGAGCATAGAGGTTGGCAATGTTCTCTAGTTGCGCCGTGATTGGCTCAGTGCTGTGTCACTTATGGGGACACTATGTCACCGCAAAATCTACAGGGGAGTGCTTGAAAATTCAACCTCCTTGGGTGCTGCAACAGATTTTCATTCGAAGTGCCGATCCAAGAAGGCTCAAGGTCATTGGCCAGAGATAGAATGATGTCAAATCACATTATATCTAACATAGCTTTGATTGGACTTATGTCAACATCATACTTTAGAATTTGACAAAAAAATGACATGACGACAATAATGCTGAAGCGGGGAACAATGCTGGGGAACAGACAGATATAGGGGAGGGAATAACACAGGTGATTGTGTCCAGGTGAGTCCAATGAATTGCTGATGCATGTGACAAGGGAAGCAGCTGTGCATAATGATGGTGGCAGGAGTGCATAGTGCTGGGCAGCCTGGCACCCTCGAGCCCCAGGGAGGGAGAGCGGGAGCAGGCGTGACATACAGTTGAAGTCGGAAGTTTACATACACCTTAGCCAAATACATTTAAACTCAGTTTTTCACAATTCCTGACATTTAATCCAAGTAAAACTTCCCTGCCTTAGGTCAGTTAGGATCACGACTTTATTTTAAGAATGTGAAATGTCAGAATAATAGTAGAGAGAATGATTTATTTCAGCTTTCATTTCTTTCATCACATTCCCAGTGGGTCAGAAGTTTACATACACTCAATTAGTATTTGGTAGCACTGCCTTTAAATTGTTTAACTTGGGTCAAACGTTTCAGGTAGCCTTCCACAAGCTTCCCACAATAAGTTGGGTGAATTTTGGCCCATTCCTCCTGACAGAGCTGGTGTAACTGAGTCAGGTTTGTAGGCCTCCTTGCTTGCACATGCTTTTTAAGTTCTGCCCACAATTTCTCTACAGTAGATGATTGAGGTCAGGGCTTTGTGATGGCCACTCCAACACCTTGACTTTGTTGTCCTTGCAATTTTTTCCACAACTTTGGAAGTATGTTTGGGGTCATTGTCCATTTGGAAGACCCATTTGCTACCATTAAGCAATTTTTCCACAACTTTGGAAGTATGCTTGGGGTCATTGTCCATTTGGAAGACCCATTTGCTACCAAGCTTTACTTCCTGACTGATGTTGCTTCAATATATCCATATCATTTCCCCTCCTCATGATGCCATCTATTTTGCGAAGTGCATCTGTCCCTCCTGCAGCAAAGCACCCCCACAAAATGATGCTGCCACCCCTGTGCTTCATGGTTGGGATGGTGTTCTTGGGCTTGTAAGCCTCCCCCTTTCTCCTCCAAACATAATGATGGTCATTATGGTAAACAGTTCTATTTTTGTTACATCAGACCAGAGGACATTTCTCCAAAAAGTATGATATTTGTCCCCATGTGCCATTGCAAACCGTAGTCTTGCTTTTTATGGTGGTTTTGGAGCAGTGGCTTCTTCCTTGCTGAGTGGCCTTTCAGGTTATGTCGATATAGGACTCGTTTTACTGTGGATATAGATACTTTTGTACCTGTTTCCTCCAGCATCTTCACAAGGTCCTTTGCTGTTGTTCTGGGATTGATTTGCACTTTTTGCACCAAAGTACGTGCATCTCTAGGAGACAGAAAGCGTCTCCTTCCTGAGTGGTATGACAGCTGCGTGGTCCCATACTTGCATACTATTGTTTGTGCAGATGAACATGGTACCTTCAGGTGTTTGGAAATTGCTCCCAAGGATGAACCAGACTTGTGGATGTTTTTTCTGAGGTCTGGGCTGATTTCTTTTGATTTTCCCATGATGTCAAGCAAGAAGGCACTGAGTTTGAAGGTAAACCTTGAAATACATCCACAGGTAAACCACCATTTGACTAAAATGAGGTCTATTAGCCTATCAGAAGCTTCTGAAGCCCTGACATCATTTTCTGTAATTTTCCAAGCTGTTTAAAGACCCAGTCAACTTAGTGTATGTAAACTTCTGACCCACTGGAATTGTGATACAGTGAGTTATAAGCGAAACAATCTGTCTGTAAACAATTGTTGGAAAAATTACTTGTGTCATGCACAAAGTAGATGTCTTAACCGACTTGCCAAAACCATAGTTTGTTAACATGAAAGTTGTGGAGTGGGTTTTAATGATTCCAACCTAAGTGTATGTAAACTTCCGACTTCAACTGTATATGCCCCCTTTATTTATCCTACGGTTCTGACTTGATGTTCAGGAAGAAAACTGTAAGAACAGCCCTTGTTCTGAATTCTTTCACTGTACATTTCAAAAGTGCTGAACAAATAGATATATTGACTTAACGTCTTAATCAAAATTACTGATTGCCTCTTATCCACTCACTGTTCCCTTATGCCACAGTTTGTACATCTCAGTTGTCAGTTGGAACCACATTGGTTTAAGTAAGTCTGCCACATTAGCTATGGTTTTTAAAAAGGCAGTCATTGAGGCTGAATGAACTGTTTCTCTGCCATACAAGGCTCTGCTGATAGCGAGGAGTGGATTCACTCCATGGTGCTGAAAATAAAACTCTGCTATTGGGACAGCTTTATGTAGGCCCTAACAGTTTGTGGGCACCTTTTGTCACCATTATAGTGCAATTCATGTATTATTTAGTGTTGTGCTGTGTTGTGTAGTGGCTTTGCTGTCATGCTTCAAAAAATATATATATTGAGTTTGCTCCACCAAAATATACATGCTAAAATCACCACTGGTCATGAGATTTCTTCTCGTAAGCTCCTCTATTGACAATCTTTGCCTTCTTTCACTATTTACTTTCAATTATCATTGACTGTTGTGATCAGCGACTGTCACCTCTGTCTGTCTGTCACCCCCCCTTGCAATTCAAGAACATGTGGGTTGATGTATGTATCGCTCTAATGCAATACAATAACAGGTCGGTTGCATTTGCTTTTAATTCAGTGCCTCTCTCTATTGTGCTTTGAATCGAAAGCAGTTAATTTTGCACATTGGACTGAGGCTCCTCGGAATTCCATTGGAATTCCTTCGTAGTTCTGCCTGCGCAGATTCCGTTTGGACCTGGTTATAGCACAGGGACACAAAGGTATAACACCCCAACAGCAGGCAGGCAAATAAACTCACATACGTACTACACTGCTTTCTATGTGAGCTACAACATGTGTGAGAAAAGTCTCATTGAATGTTTTGCGAATTTTCTTTTGTTTATCCTACATTCTGTGAGCAGATAGTGCTAAGCTACAACGGTAGGAACAGCATCTGTTGAGGGTTATGGCTTTAGTGTTTCATAAGGGAAGGAGTATCAATGTAGAGCTCACTGGAGCTGGCTCCCAAAACTCCCAACACTGTAACAAACAAGTTGTTTTGACATTATATGGAGGGAAGAGAACTAAGGGAGGAATGAGAGAAAAGGGAGAGAGAGATGGACAGGTGAAGAGGGGAATGAACGTGAGGCGTAGAATGAAGGAAGACAGGACAAGATGAACATAGATGGATGAACATAGAGGTTCTGAACAGAAAGTGGCTCGTTTTGAGTTGGTAAAGTGAATATGAGTGGATGGTTTGTAATTTTCAGTGTTAGCCTGCTGTGGTGTGCTATTATGGAAAGAATGCATTTGTGAACGCAGGGTAACCTCAGCTATGCCAGATCTGTGTGTCAGAGTGTGTGTGCAGTGTGTTATTTCCAAAAGCCATTTATGGAGTCAATGCATCAAGCAGCCATTCTAGAGCCCTCTTCTTTTTCTTCACACAAACCATGGAGCATTTGACTTTGGCATTTGGAATGTCTTACCTTGTAAATGTATAGCTGGTCAGGCCTGAGGTTGTGAAGCTGGGAAGCTGGGTAGCATATACATGGACCCTGATGTAAGTGAGAAAGCCCAGTCTGTAGGACACGAGTACAATGATAAGGACATCAGGTACACATGATGACCCACACACAAACACACAGCTACACACTTCTTCAGGTCAAATCAAATCAATCAAATGTTATTTGTCACATGCTTCGTAAACAACAGGCAATGACTAACAGTGAAATGCTTATTTAATTGCCCTTCCCAACAATACAGAGACAAATATAGAAAAAATAATAATACTAATACAAGGAATAAATGCATAATGAGTAATGATAACTTGGCTATACACACGGGGTACCAGTACCAAGTCTATGTGTAGGGGAGTGAAGTAATTGAGGTAGATATAGGTAGGGGTAAAGTGACTAGGCAACAGCATAGATAACAAACAGTAGCAGGAGGGTATGTGATGAGTCAAAAGTTAGTGCAAGAGAGTCATTTCAGATACTCCAAGTAGCTATTTGGTTAACTATTTAGTATTCTTATGGCTTTGGGGTAGAATCTGTTTGGGGTTCTGTTGGTTCCAGATTTGGTGCATTGGTACCATTTGGCGTGCAGTAGCAGAGAGAACAGTCTGTGACTTGGGTGGCTGGAGTCTTTTAAAATGATTGGGGAATTCCTCTGAAACCGTCTGGTATAGTGGTTCACGATGGCAGGGAGTTCGACCCCAGTGAGGTACAGGGCCGTACGCACTACCCTCTGTAACGCCTTACGGTCGGATGCCAAGCAGTTGCCATACCAAGCAGTGATGCAGCCAGTCAAGATGCTCTCAATGGTGCAGCTGTATACCTTTTTGAGAATCTGAGGGCACATGCCAAATCTTTTGAGCCTCCTGAGGGGGAAGAGGCATTGTTGTGCCTTCTTCACGACTGTGTTGGTGTGTGTGGACGAGGAACTTGAAGCTCTCGACCAACTCCACTACAGCCCGTCGATGTGGATGGGGGCGTGCTCTGCCCTCTGTTTCCTGTAGTACACCTCTACAGCTCCTTTGTCTTGCTGATGTTGAGGGAGAGGTTTCAGTCCTGGCACCACACTGCCAGGTCAGTGACCTCCTCTCTATAGGCTATAGTGCCATCCTCGTCTGTGATCAGTCCTACCACCATTGTGTCATCAGCAAACCTAAGGATGGTGTTGGAGTCATGTGCCGCCACACAGTTTTGGGTGAACAGTCCCCGTGATGAGGGTCAGCATGGGGAATGTGTTGTTGCCTACCTTCACCACCTGGAGAAGCCTATCAGGAAGTCCAAGATCCAGTTGCAGAGGTTGGTGTTCAGTAGGGGTGTGCTGAGTATTCGGACAAAATAAGTATACGGATATGGACAATTTTCTGGATACGACTATGATCCGAGTATTGTTTCTAATTATCCGTGATCAGAGAAGAAGAAAAATGTTTGGGTGCCAGCAGGCATGTTTCTCATGTCAGTCAGGTAACGTTCTACATGGTCTAAATAACTCAACTGGCTAGTTTGCCTGTCTGTAAAGAGAAGGGCGGGCTGTAGGTTGATCCTGCTGGTCTGATTGGATAGAGTGAAGGTGTATTTCTCTGTCCACTTGCTTACTAATATCAGCCGATCCATTTTCCTGGCATGTTTTTGTCTGTTCATTTTGATTGCTGCTGCCTGCTACTATGATAAATCACATGGCGAGGACATTTGCTATCAAGCTATCAATGTGCACAATATCCAACATGCTGGACAAGGGTAGGGAAAATGTGAAATGCGCATTCTGAATGAGTGACAGCAAACTTGGCCACACGCTGCAAGTTTTCGGACACACAGAACATCCCTCTATTCGGACACACAGAACACCCCTCTAAGCGCTGCTCCTAATCTGCATATTTTACTGCAGAGAGAATGTGCAGGGAGGTTGGTATATTAAAACATTTCTGTTCATTCTCATCACGAGTATCATCCGATCCCACTATCAACCGCCAATTTAAGGACACGGTTAGGAATACTATTATGGCCATGTTAGCACACCCCTAGTGTTCAGTCCCAGGATTCTGAGCTTAGTGTTGAGCCTGGAGGGCGCTATGGTGTTGAACACTGAGCTGTAGTCAATGAACAGCCTTCTCACACACAGGTAGGTGTTCCTCTTGTCCAGGTTGGAGAGGGCAGTGTGAAGTGGAAAAGAGATTGTGTCACCTGTGGACCTGTTGGGGCGATATGCGAATTGGAGTGGGTCCACACGCAAACACTATGGTACCGTGGCAGGCCTGTAGTGAGTACTTCATTAAATCTCCACAGGGGAGTCAATAACTCATTATACACCATTACACCCCCCCGACACACACACACACAGACACACACACATACACAGGTACTAGTAGGAAGGGCAAGGGGTGGAATATGGTTCGCTGGAAAGAAGGTGGAAGATGGAGGCGAGAGGAGAAAGTGATGGAGCGTAACGGACGAGGTGAAAAGAAGGACAAAGGGGGTGGACTAGAGAGCTATTAAGGATGGATCAACAAATGTATTACGTAAACTCTGAAGTCCCATGACATGGTTTAGAGTCTGGCAGATGAGGTGCTACAACTCCTGTCATCACACCAACAATGTGTTCTGGAATTTGTAAGCCGACAGTGTCATGTGTAATATCCCAGCTAGCACATTTAGTTGCTTGGAAATTGTGGAAACGTACGTTTTTGGTATCCAATTGGTTCAGGGAACAAAGCCATACGTTCTCTGACTGGTAAAACAGAAAATGTTTTTTAAACGTTCTGAGAACAGAAGTGCAAATGTTGCCTGTTCTGGGAATGTTCATTTTTAGATTGCATTGAGATTCAGAGAACGTTTTACTATGGTTCCCTGAATGTTTTCCTGGGAGGTTTTATTAACTTTCTGAGAACAGAAATTATAGGTTATTTGAAGGTAATTAAATAACATTCTGAAAACATTGTCTAAATGTTTTGAATGTTTCGAACAAAATGTAAAGGTTATTTATTGGTTTTTGAAGAACTTCCTTTAAAACTTTCACTGAAAGTTTTAATAAGACTTCAAATAACACTGCTAAGTTATGTTAACTGTTTTGAACTCCAAGCACAGATAGTTTACATGGAAATGAATTTGCTTAGGGATGAATCATGCAAAGACATTTTTTTTTTGTGTCTCGGTTTCAGTAAGATTTGAACCTTTGATATTCTGTTCTATTTCCATGTAATTAGTCCACTGTGCCACAAGGATGGGGCCAGTATGCCTTGTTTTTTAAAACTCATTCAAAGCTTTTTCTTTTAGTCTTTTCAAAGAGACCCCATTCAAAGGAAACAAGCAATCATTCAAATCAGGTGTGGCCAATTAGTGTGCGTGGCCAACATACCTGAACACAGACTTCACAAGCTAGAGGAAAGAGTTTTTTTGTTGACGCTGAGAAAGGAATGTATATATTTTTAGAACGTTACTAATGTTTACTTGTAGTTTTCATGGAACATTTTCTTAATGTTCTGAGAACATGACTTTAAATCGAACAATGAGGAAACCTGTAGGAAACATTATGCTGAAGTATTGAAATTCCCACAGAAGAACGTTGTTTCTTAACTATTTGAAAACATTCCCAATGTCAAACCAGTTGGAAAACGTTCCTAGAACATTACCAACAGTTTAATTAAATGTAACCATTTTTGAACTTTTAGGAAACGTTCTGTTAAAGTAATGAAATACCAAGAAAATTATGTTTTTTTTTGTCAAGTTCCTTAAATGTGCTGAGAATGTTCCAAAGACCGGCAACTATCTTGCACCACACCCAGAAAGTTGTGGGAAGGTTGTATGCAAAATAACCATACGACAATCCCACTCTCAACAAGCTCTAAGAAACACGTGGTTCTCAGAACGTTATGTGCTAGCTGGGATATAATCACACATGAATTATACAGTGCCTTGCGAAAGTATTCGGCCCCCTTGAACTTTGCGACCTTTTGCCACATTTCAGGCTTCAAACATAAAGATATAAAACTGTATTTTTTTGTGAAGAATCAACAACAAGTGGGACACAATCATGAAGTGGAACGACATTTATTGGATATTTCAAACTTTTTTAACAAATCAAAAACTGAAAAATTGGGCGTGCAAAATTATTCAGCCCCCTTAAGTTAATACTTTGTAGCGCCACCTTTTGCTGCGATTACAGCTGTAAGTCGCTTGGGGTATGTCTCTATCAGTTTTGCACATCGAGAGACTGAACATTTTTCCCATTCCTCCTTGCAAAACAGCTCGAGCTCAGTGAGGTTGGATGGAGAGCATTTGTGAACAGCAGTTTTCAGTTCTTTCCACAGATTCTCGATTGGATTCAGGTCTGGACTTTGACTTGGCCATTCTAACACCTGGATATGTTTATTTTTGAACCATTCCATTGTAGATTTTGCTTTATGTTTTGGATCATTGTCTTGTTGGAAGACAAATCTCCGTCCCAGTCTCAGGTCTTTTGCAGACTAAATCAGGTTTTCTTCCAGAATGGTCCTGTATTTGGCTCCATCCATCTTCCCATCAATTTTAACCATCTTCCCTGTCCCTGCTGAAGAAAAGCAGGCCCAAACCATGATGCTGCCACCACCATGTTTGACAGTGGGGATGGTGTGTTCAGGGTGATGAGCTGTGTTGCTTTTACGCCAAACATAATGTTTTGCATTGTTGCCAAAAAGTTCAATTTTGGTTTCATCTGACCAGAGCACCTTCTTCCACATGTTTGGTGTGTCTCCCAGGTGGCTTGTGGCAAACTTTAAACAACACTTTTTATGGATATCTTTAAGAAATGGCTTTCTTCTTGCCACTCTTCCATAAAGGCCAGATTTGTGCAATATACGACTGATTGTTGTCCTATGGACAGAGTCTCCCACCTCAGCTGTAGATCTCTGCAATTCATCCAGAGTGATCATGGGCCTCTTGGCTGCATCTCTGATCAGTCTTCTCCTTGTTTGGGCTGAAAGTTTAGAGGGACGGCCAGGTCTTGGTAGATTTGCAGTGGTCTGATACTCCTTCCATTTCAATATTATCGCTTGCACAGTGCTCCTTGGGATGTTTAAAGCTTGGGAAATCTTTTTGTATCCAAATCCGGCTTTAAACTTCTTCACAACATTATCTCGGACCTGCCTGGTGTGTTCCTTGTTCTTCATGATGCTCTCTGCGCTTTTAACGGACCTCTGAGACTATCACAGTGCAGGTGCATTTATACGGAGACTTGATTACACACAGGTGGATTGTATTTATCATCATTAGTCATTTAGGTCAACATTGGATCATTCAGAGATCCTCACTGAACTTCTGGAGAGAGTTTGCTGCACTGAAAGTAAAGGGGCTGAATAATTTTGCACGTCCAATTTTTCAGTTTTTGATTTGTTAAAAAAGTTTGAAATATCCAATAAACGTCGTTCCACTTCATGATTGTGTCCCACTTGTTGTTGATTCTTCACAAAAAAATACAGTTTTATATCTTTATGTTTGAAGCCTGAAATGTGGCAAAAGGTCGCAAAGTTCAAGGGGGCCGAATACTTTCGCAAGGCACTGTATTGTCAGTATAATGCATTTGGTCTGTGATAATGAAACAGCAATGTTCGGAGGCATATAGCAAAATACATTTTTCATTTCTGAGGTACAAGCCAGAGCATGCATCAAAATCTGACCTTCCATATTTCAACCTGTGTCAAGAATAACTTTGGGATAGGGGGCAGCATTTTCACTTTTGGATGAATAGCGTGCCCAGAGTTAACTGCCTCCTACTCAGTCCCATATGCTAATATATGCATATTATTATTAGTTTGGATAGAAAACACTGAAGTTTCTAAAACTGTTTGAATGATGTATGTGAGTATAACAGAACTCATATGGCAGGCAAAAACCTGAGAAAAATTTCAAACAGGAAGTGGGAAATCTGAGGTTTGTAGTTTTTTAACTATCAAATTCACAGTGGGATATGGGTTATGTTGCACTTCCTAAGGCTTCCACTAGATGTCAACCATCTTTAGAACGTTGTTTCAGGCTTCTCATGTGAAGGTGGGCCGGATGGGAGCTGTTTGACTAAGTTGTCTGCCAGCAGCCTCGTTCTCAGTCATGCGCATTTCACATGAGAGGTATCTCTCGTTCCATTGCTTTTCTTCAGACAATGGAATTCTCCAGTTGGAACATTATTGAACATTTATGATAGAAACATCCTAAAGATTGATTCTATACTTAGTTTGACGAGTTTCTTCGACCTGTAATATAACTTTTTGAACTTTTCGTCCGATTAGACCTGAACGCGCTTTTGGATTTGTTTACCAAATACCCTAACAAAAGAACCTATTTGGACATAAATGGACATAAATGATGGACATTATCGAACAAAACAAACATTTATTGTGGAACTGCAATTCCTGGGAGTGCATTCTGATGAAGATCATCAAAGGTAAGTGAATATTTATAATAGTATTTATGACTAATGTTGACTGCGCAACATGGCGGATATTTCTTTTGGCTGGTTTGGGCTCTGAGTGCCGTTCTCAGATTATGCTTTTTCGGTAAATCTGACACAGTGGTTGCATTAAGCAGAAGTGTATCTAAAGTTCCATGCATAACACTTGAAGTTTCATCAACATTTATAATGAGTATTTCTGTGAATTCATGTGGCTCTCTGCAATATCACTGTATGTTTTGCAACTACTGAACATAACACGCCAATGTAAAAAAATATTTTGGGATATAAATTTGAATTTTACCGAACAGAACATACATGTATTGTGTAACATGAAGTCCTATGAGTGTCATCTGATGAAGATAATCAAAGGTTAGTGATTCATTTTATCTCTATTTGTGTTTTTTGTGACTCCTCTCTTTGGCTGGAAAAATGGCTGGGTTTTTCTGTGAGGTGGTGGTGACCTAACATAATCGTTTGTGGAGCTTTCGGTGTAAAGCATTTTTTAAATCAGACACTGTGGCTGGATTAACAAGATTTTTATCTTTAAAATGGTGCCTAATACTTGTATGTTTGAGAAATTCGATTCATGAGATTTCTGTTGATTTTTATTTGGCGCCCTGCAATTTCATTGGCTGATGGCGAGCGGAACCCCAGTCCTAGACAGAGGTACAAGCTAGAGCATGGATCAACATCTGACCATCCATATTTCAACCTGTCTCAAGAATATTAAGAATGTTTGTGTGTGTAAGGCCACAAATGTGTGTCCCCTAATGTGTGTGTCTGCATCTTTCTGCGTGTCTGTGTTTTGCTCCTAGAGCAGATGGCACCAGTGACCATGGCCGGAGGTGGCAGCAGGTGGGCGGAGTCAGTTCCTATTCCAGCATCCTCTCTGTCTGGCCTCGCCCTGCGAGCCTCCTGAGACATGGCCTCAGACAATCACCTCACTCTGCCAGGTCGTCACGGGAGATGCCACTGCGTCGTGAGGAGCTCCTTCCGAGCGTGACCACCACAGAATGAGAGAAGAGGGAAAGATTGTAGCAACCTCTCTCTGTCTCTCTCTCTCTTTCTCACTTGCTCTCTGTCCATCTGTCAATTGCACTCTGACTTCCTTTGCTCTTCTCTCAGTGTATTTATTATCTTTTTATCCACTCTATTCCTCTCTGGCCTCTTCTCTCTCTCTTTTATTGTACTTTCTTTCTATTTCTGTACCTTTCCTCTCCCTCACTCTGTTTTCTCCCTCTGTCTGATTGTATTATCTGCTGTGTTAGTGTGTCCAGTGTTTTCATGACCATCTCCAAGCTAAATAAGTACTTCCTATAAACCAGCACACCTGAGACCAATGCATTATTCACAGTACATTATAGTCCACCACACTGCACTCCTGTGTGAAAACTTCACACATCAAACTGACCTCGCCGTTTCTGTTCACCATTTCTTTCTGTCTTTTTTCCCTCTTGCAATCACCCTCTTTCTCTCTTCGGCCTTCAATCTATCTATCACCTCTCCCTCCCTCCCTCTGTCAACTCAGGCAGGCTGGACTGGGGCTAATGGGTGCCCCCCTGTGCCAGCTGCAGCCTCTCATACATTGCAAGCTCACTCTCATTCACTCTCTCTATCCCTCTCTCCATTTCCTGAGCCCACTGTACGTACACACACACACACACACATCCTCATACATACACTACTCCAAGAGCGAGTGAGAGGAAGAGGAAACAGTTGTGTGTGCTGATTGGTACGGTAAATTAGCTGGAAAGAGCGAGTGAAGTATCTGGTCTAGGCAGATGGCTACGGTAGCAGTATTGGTGCTGGGATGGAGAGAGGCCTCTCTAGCCGTCCATTTAGTATTCACGATGTAATTGTATGTTGTGGGCTGCATCTGTTTAGTCTCTGGGGATTTTTAGTGTTGGTGGGTTTAAATCCGTATAGCAATGATGCTGAGGAATATGGATGATTGATCCACAGTATAATGAAAGCTGTCTGTTCTTCCTATGTATTATATGTATAATACGGGTAAATACAATATGTCTTTACAGGCATAATAAAATGTGGGAAACATTAGTCTCTATACTGTGCTCTGTTTATTTCAGAATACTACTGAGATGTTCTTGATGTGGGATCAACAGTAACCTGTGTGTTACCTCATATAGGGGTTTAGGTTGGTAGTTAAACTTTCTCCCTGCAGTAAATCACTGTCTGGTTACTGCACACGAAAATATCCTTAAATACAATTAGTAGTTTGTAGTTAGTAGAAGTAGTTCATTTTTTTTTATCTAACTCAAACTACCTCATTTAAAAAAATATATGTTTTACAGGGACAGTGCACAATAATCTATGTTTCACTAAAAGTGCCGGTTTTAGCCAACTGCTTTCCCTGGGCAGGTAGTTTGATTTTAATCTGCATATGTGACTAGTTGGCATGTGTAGCTCCAACCCACACCTCCTTACTGGTCCTTTAAAATAAAGTCAGCATCATGGTTTACCACAGATGGTGTTTCTCTCTCTCTTTCCCTCCATCCTTTCCTCCCTCGCTCTGACTAATTATATCCATGTGCCTAAATGCGTTATCCGTTGGCATGGTGAGTTGTAGCGAGAGAGACGAACTAACTGAAGTCAACAGACTTTATTTTCACCATTCAAGTATCAGCATTTCCTGGTCACATCTCACACACAGAGGTTAGCACAGGGGGCTAATAGTAGCGCTGGCTAATCTACTCTAGAGTTCTGCATTCGGGAGAAGGGTCGGACCTTCTGTCTAGGAGAAGGACACCTCTACTGACACCAAGTCCACGGGCAGCTCCACCTAACACAGAGGGACACCTGCTTCTTTGATGTTTGGACAACAAGACAGGCCGTCATCATCCCCATCTTCATGATGAGTCTTGGAAGACAAACATGGATATGTTCGAGGACTTTGACACGCGCCACACGCTGTTTCTCACCATATTTTTTGTTCACTGTTAAAAATAGGTTTTGTTAATCATAGGGGATGGGCCAAAGCGCCCAATTTTAAGTGGATCGATCCCTGTCAAAGGAGGAGATTATATTTTTTTGTATACGACAGGAAAACATTCGTATGATGACTGTAACATTTGCTGGCACCTTCAATTCGTACATATTTTCTCATAACAATTATATTTCAACACTGTGTCTGATCAGATACATTTGTTGCTGCTAAACTTGGAACCAATCAGAACTCCCGAAAATACCCCTCGTGATGAAGGCACCCTGCTTCTATCTAAGATGTAAACACAGGCTCATGTAAAGCTCATGTAAAAAAAGGCTGAAATGAGATAAATACAGTGCCTTGCGAAAGTATTCGGCCCCCTTGAACTTTGCGACCTTTTGCCACATTTCAGGCTTCAAACATAAAGATATAAAACTGTGTTTTTTTGTGAAGAATCAACAACAAGTGGGACACAATCATGAAGTGGAACGACGTTTATTGGATATTTCAAACTTTTTTAACAAATCAAAAACTGAAAAATTGGGCGTGCAAAATTATTCAGCCCCTTTACTTTCAGTGCAGCAAACTCTCTCCAGAAGTTCAGTGAGGATCTCTGAATGATCCAATGTTGACCTAAATGACTAATGATGATAAATACAATCCACCTGTGTGTAATCAAGTCTCCGTATAAATGCACCTGCACTGTGATAGTCTCAGAGGTCCGTTAAAAGCGCAGAGAGCATCATGAAGAACAAGGAACACACCAGGCAGGTCCGAGATACTGTTGTGAAGAAGTTTAAAGCCGGATTTGGATACAAAAAGATTTCCCAAGCTTTAAACATCCCAAGGAGCACTGTGCAAGCGATAATATTGAAATGGAAGGAGTATCAGACCACTGCAAATCTACCAAGACCTGGCAGTCCCTCTAAACTTTCAGCTCAAACAAGGAGAAGACTGATCAGAGATGCAGCCAAGAGGCCCATGATCACTATGGATGAACTGCAGAGATCTACAGCTGAGGTGGGAGACTCTGTCCATAGGACAACAATCAGTCGTATATTGCACAAATCTGGCCTTTATGGAAGAGTGGCAAGAAGAAAGCCATTTCTTAAAAATATCCATAAAAAGTGCCGTTTAAAGTTTGCCACAAGCCACCTGGGAGACACACCAAACATGTGGAAGAAGGTGCTCTGGTCAGATGAAACCAAAATTGAACTTTTTGGCAACAATGCAAAACGTTATGTTTGGCGTAAAAGCAACACAGCTGAACACACCATCCCCACTGTCAAACATGGTGGTGGCAGCATCATGGTTTGAGCCTGCTTTTCTTCAGCAGGGACAGGGAAGATGGTTAAAATTGATGGGAAGATGGATGGAGCCAAATACAGGACCATTCTGGAAGAAAACCTGATGGAGTCTGCAAAAGACCTGAGACTGGGACGGAGATTTGTCTTCCAACAAGACAATGATCCAAAACATAAAGCAAAATCTACAATGGAATGGTTCAAAAGTTTTTGATTTGTTAAAAAAGTTTGAAATATCCAATAAATGTCGTTCCACTTCATGATTGTGTCCCACTTGTTGTTGATTCTTCACAAAAAAATACAGTTTTATATCTTTATGTTTGAAGCCTGAAATGTGGCAAAAGGTCACAAAGTTCAAGGGTGCCGAATACTTTCGCAAGGCACTGTATCTGTTTTCGAGTACATTTGAAATATGCAGAATGCAATGCAAACTGTCTTGATCGAATGAAGAGGTAACTCTGTTGACCACTTAGCCAATTTATTGAAAGCTAGCCAAATTTTGACTAATCTAGCCAGCTACTGTAAATGCCTACTTGCCTGCTCAGGAAGTGACTATTTCCTTCTCTCTGTCTACTTCTCTGTCTGTGAATTCAAGTGAATTCAACAGCTGGGCAAAATGTAAACAATATGCTCTGCAATAATGACCAGAGTTTGATTTCTAAACCAGATGAGTTCTCAAATGTCAGCAGCTGTCCAATACCATGGTGGGCATGCATAATGTTGACTGCATAGGAATATTAGGTGTAGAGAATGATAATGACCCTGTAGGATTGTAGAAAAAGCAGTTTGCAAATTAATGTTTGTGTTTCAAATACTAAATGTTCAGTGAATGGGGATATATTTCGGTGGTTTAAATGATTAGGCTAACCTTCTAAAAGTTGACTGTGCCAAATGACCTTAATGATGTTCTCACTGGTGGTGACAGCAAAGGCAGGTGGCTTTTCCATTGGTCACTTGGATAGCAGAGGGTTTGAATTTGTCAGTCAGACAGTTAGCTGTGTAGTGATGTGTCATTTTAATCTCCTATTTGAATAATGTTGAACATCCTTTTACTGTCCGTCTATAATGCTGAACTGTTATGGACTACTGAGTTCATCCAAGCTCTCTCTCTCTCTCTCTCTCTCTCTCTCTCTCTCCAAGACAAAGGGTCATGTGACTTCACATGACTACAAAAGGACTCTGCTGTCTCCCCCTCACTCTCTTAGCTCTTAGCCTCTTATCCAGCAGGACCTCTCAAGCTGGACCACTCTCGAGTAGGGAGGAGAACCTTCATATTTAGTAGGCGACCTCAGGGCCTGGACCTTTGGCTTTAATGTCAAGAACAGGTGAACTGATAAGTTAGGGAATGTACTTTTTAGGGACTAGTACCTGTAATCCAGTACAGAAATTGAGACAGAAGAGCCCATGCACTAAACTGGCTCAGAAGGAGACTTAGTCTTAGCCTGAACGGTACATTTAAGATAACCTTGTCTAAGGAAAGAAGGAGAAGACCATTTAGAGCACAGCTTCTGCAACTCAAAGGAAGAGCCAGCAGACAGAGCAACCTGGTATACAATCCAAAGGAGCAGCCCACGAGGGACCATCCGAACTCAGATGGAAGGAGCAAGAAACCACCACCAGGAGAAATCAGGACAAAGGAGGACCCACCTCCATCTTGTCTTTATTCACCTCTCTGTGGCCTAACCAGAGCCAATGACAAAAGACTGTTCACAGACCGAGTATCAGATCTTTAATATTCAGATATCTTGAGTTATTTTCATTTTCTTTCATTCTATTTCTTACCTTTTATGATCACTCTCATTATATTTGTAAATATTTTGATTAGCGTTATTAAATATTGGTTGGATAAAGAATGTGTGTTTGTCTTGTTATTCTGGGAAAGAACTCCAATTGATTCTGAAATAATTCAAACCTTCAGATCAATGTATTACTATTATTCTAATTTCAGTCTTATAGAGTTATTGTAAATAACTCATGAGTCAGGCCTTCTTAAAATACCATTTCGTCCAAGAAAGGACTGGTGCCCTATTAATCATTTCATAGTAATAAGTGTACACAGCTGGGAAACAGAATGTTTCCATTGTTCAGTCAGACAGCAGAATGTTTCCATTGTTCACTCAGACAGCAGTGTTTCCATTGTTCACTCAGACAGCAGTGTTTCCATTGTTCACTCAGACAGCAGTGTTTCCATTGTTCACTCAGACAGCAGTGTTTCCATTGTTCACTCAGACAGCAGTGTTTCCATTGTTCACTCAGACAGCAGTGTTTCCATTGTTCACTCAGACAGCAGTGTTTCCATTATTCACTCAGACAGCAGTGTTTCCATTGTTCACTCAGACAGCAGTGTTTCCATTGTTCACTCAGACAGCAGTGTTTCCATTGTTCACTCAGACAGCAGAATGTTTCCATTGTTCAGTCAGACAGCAGTGTTTCCATTGTTCAGTCAGACAGCAGAATGTTTCCATTGTTCAGTCAGACAGCAGAATGTTTCCATTGTTCACTCAGACAGCAGAATGTTTCCATTGTTCACTCAGACAGCAGAATGTTTCCATTGTTCACTCAGACAGCAGAATGTTTCCATTGTTCACTCAGACAGCAGAATGTTTCCATTGTTCACTCAGACAGCAGAATGTTTCCATTGTTCAGTCAGACAGCAGAATGTTTCCATTGTTCACTCAGACAGCAGAATGTTTCCATTGTTCACTCAGACAGCAGAATGTTTCCATTGTTCACTCAGACAGCAGAATGTTTCCATTGTTCAGTCAGACAGCAGTGTTTCCATTGTTCACTCAGACAGCAGTGTTTCCATTGTTCAGTCAGACAGCAGTGTTTCCATTGTTCACTCAGACAGCAGAATGTTTCCATTGTTCAGTCAGACAGCAGTGTTTCCATTGTTCACTCAGACATCAGTGTTTCCATTGTTCACTCAGACAGCAGAATGTTTCCATTGTTCACTCAGACAGCAGAATGTTTCCATTGTTCACTCAGACAGCAGAGTGTTTCCATTGTTCACTCAGACAGCAGTGTTTCCATTGTTCAGTCAGACAGCAGAATGTTTCCATTGTTCAGTCAGACAGCAGTGTTTCCATTGTTCACTCAGACAGCAGTGTTTCCATTGTTCACTCAGACAGCAGAATGTTTCCATTGTTCAGTCAGACAGCAGAATGTTTCCATTGTTCACTCAGACAGCAGAGTGTTTCCATTGTTCACTCAGACAGCAGAGTGTTTCCATTGTTCAGTCAGACAGCAGAATGTTTCCATTGTTCACTCAGACAGCAGAATGTTTCCATTGTTCACTCAGACAGCAGAATGTTTCCATTGTTCAGTCATACAGCAGTGTTTCCATTGTTCAGTCAGACAGCAGAATGTTTCCATTGTTCACTCAGACAGCAGAGTGTTTCCATTGTTCACTCAGACAGCAGAGTGTTTCCATTGTTCACTCAGACAGCAGAATGTTTCCATTGTTCACTCAGACAGCAGAATGTTTCCATTGTTCACTCAGACAGCAGACTGTTTCCATTGTTCACTCAGACAGCAGAGTGTTTCCATTGTTCACTCAGACAGCAGAATGTTTCCATTGTTCAGTCAGACAGCAGAATGTTTCCATTGTTCACTCAGACAGCAGAGTGTTTCCATTGTTCAGTCAGACAGCAGAATGTTTCCATTGTTCACTCAGACAGCAGAATGTTTCAATTGTTCAGTCAGACAGAAGAATGTTTCCATTGTTCACTCAGACAGCAGAATGTTTCCATTGTTCAGTCAGACAGCAGAATGTTTCCATTGTTCACTCAGACAGCAGTGTTTCCATTGTTCAGTCAGACAGCAGAGTGTTTCCATTGTTCAGTCAGACAGCAGTGTTTCCATTGTTCACTCAGACAGCAGAGTGTTTCCATTGTTCAGTCAGACAGCAGAGTGTTTCCATTGTTCAGTCAGACAGCAGAATGTTTCCATTGTTCAGTCAGACAGCAGAATGTTTCCATTGTTCAGTCAGACAGCAGAATGTTTCCATTGTTCAGTCAGACAGCAGAATGTTTCCATTGTTCACTCAGACAGCAGTGTTTCCATTGTTCAGTCAGACAGCAGAGTGTTTCCATTGTTCAGTCAGACAGCAGTGTTTCCATTGTTCACTCAGACAGCAGAGTGTTTCCATTGTTCAGTAAGACAGCAGAATGTTTCCATTGTTCACTCAGACAGCAGAATGTTTCCATTGTTCAGTCAGACAGCAGAATGTTTCCATTGTTCACTCAGACATCAGTGTTTCCATTGTTCAGTCAGACAGCAGAGTGTTTCCATTGTTCAGTCAGACAGCAGAGTGTTTCCATTGTTCACTCAGACAGCAGTGTTTCCATTGTTCACTCAGACAGCAGAGTGTTTCCATTGTTCAGTCAGACAGCAGAGTGTTTCCATTGTTCAGTCAGACAGCAGTGTTTCCATTGTTCACTCAGACAGCAGAATGTTTCCATTGTTCACTCAGACAGCAGAGTGTTTCCATTGTTCACTCAGACAGTAGAATGTTTCCATTGTTCACTCAGACAGCAGAGTGTTTCCATTGTTCACTCAGACAGCAGTGTTTCCATTGTTCAGTCAGACAGCAGAATGTTTCCATTGTTCAGTCAGACAGCAGTGTTTCCATTGTTCACTCAGACAGCAGTGTTTCCATTGTTCACTCAGACAGCAGAATGTTTCCATTGTTCAGTCACACAGCAGTGTTTCCATTGTTCACTCAGACAGCAGAATGTTTCCATTGTTCAGTCAGACAGCAGAATGTTTCCATTGTTCACTCAGACAGCAGAGTGTTTCCATTGTTCACTCAGACAGCAGAGTGTTTCCATTGTTCACTCAGACAGCAGAATGTTTCCATTGTTCACTCAGACAGCAGAATGTTTCCATTGTTCAGTCAGACAGCAGTGTTTCCATTGTTCAGTCAGACAGCAGAATGTTTCCATTGTTCACTCAGACAGCAGAATGTTTCCATTGTTCACTCAGACAGCAGTGTTTCCATTGTTCACTCAGACAGCAGAATGTTTCCATTGTTCACTCAGACAGCAGAATGTTTCCATTGTTCAGTCAGACAGCAGTGTTTCCATTGTTCAGTCAGACAGCAGAATGTTTCCATTGTTCACTCAGACAGCAGAGTGTTTCCATTGTTCACTCAGACAGCAGAGTGTTTTCATTGTTCACTCAGACAGCAGAATGTTTCCATTGTTCACTCAGACAGCAGAATGTTTCCATTGTTCACTCAGACAGCAGAATGTTTCCATTGTTCACTCAGACAGCAGAGTGTTTCCATTGTTCACTCAGACAGCAGAATGTTTCCATTGTTCAGTCAGACAGCAGAATGTTTCCATTGTTCACTCAGACAGCAGAGTTTTTCCATTGTTCAGTCAGACAGCAGAATGTTTCCATTGTTCAGTCAGACAGCAGAGTGTTTCCATTGTTCAGTCAGACAGCAGAATGTTTCCATTGTTCACTCAGACAGCAGAATGTTTCCATTGTTCACTCAGACAGCAGAGTGTTTCCATTGTTCAGTCAGACAGAAGAATGTTTCCATTGTTCACTCAGACAGCAGAATGTTTCCATTGTTCACTCAGACAGCAGAATGTTTCCATTGTTCAGTCAGACAGCAGAGTGTTTCCATTGTTCACTCAGACAGCAGTGTTTCCATTGTTCAGTCAGACAGCAGAGTGTTTCCATTGTTCAGTCAGACAGCAGTGTTTCCATTGTTCACTCAGACAGCAGAGTGTTTCCATTGTTCAGTCAGACAGCAGAGTGTTTCCATTGTTCACTCAGACAGCAGAATGTTTCCATTGTTCAGTCAGACAGCAGAATGTTTCCATTGTTCACTCAGACAGCAGTGTTTCCATTGTTCAGTCAGACAGCAGAGTGTTTCCATTGTTCAGTCAGACAGCAGAATGTTTCCATTGTTCACTCAGACAGCAGAGTGTTTCCATTGTTCAGTCAGACAGCAGAATGTTTCCATTGTTCACTCAGACAGCAGAATGTTTCCATTGTTCAGTCAGACAGCAGAATGTTTCCATTGTTCACTCAGACAGCAGTGTTTCCATTGTTCAGTCAGACAGCAGAGTGTTTCCATTGTTCAGACAGACAGCAGAGTGTTTCCATTGTTCACTCAGACAGCAGTGTTTCCATTGTTCACTCAGACAGCAGAGTGTTTCCATTGTTCAGTCAGACAGCAGAGTGTTTCCATTGTTCAGTCAGACAGCAGTGTTTCCATTGTTCACTCAGACAGCAGAATGTTTCCATTGTTCACTCAGAGAGCAGAGTGTTTCCATTGTTCACTCAGACAGCAGAGTGTTTCCATTGTTCAGTCAGACAGCAGAGTGTTTCCATTGTTCAGTCAGACAGCAGTGTTTCCATTGTTCAGTCAGACAGCAGAATGTTTCCATTGTTCAGTCAGACAGCAGTGTTTCCATTGTTCAGTCAGACAGCAGAGTGTTTCCATTGTTCAGTCAGACAGCAGAGTGTTTCCATTGTTCAGTCAGACAGCAGAGTGTTTCCATTGTTCAGTCAGACAGCAGAGTGTTTCCATTGTTCACTCAGACAGCAGAATGTTTCCATTGTTCAGTCAGACAGCAGAGTGTTTCCATTGTTCAGTCAGACAGCAGAGTGTTTCCATTGTTCAGTCAGACAGCAGAATGTTTCCATTGTTCAGTCAGACAGCAGAGTGTTTCCATTGTTCAGTCAGACAGGAGTGTTTCCATTGTTCAGTCAGACAGCAGAGTGTTTCCATTGTTCAGTCAGACAGCAGAGTGTTTCCATTGTTCAGTCAGACAGCAGTGTTTCCATTGTTCAGTCAGACAGCAGAATGTTTCCATTGTTCAGTCAGACAGCAGAATGTTTCCATTGTTCACACAGACAGCAGACTGTTTCCATTGTTCAGTCAGACAGCAGTGTTTCCATTGTTCAGTCAGACAGCAGAATGTTTCCATTGTTCACTCAGACAGCAGTGTTTCCATTGTTCAGTCAGACAGCAGTGTTTCCATTGTTCACTCAGACAGCAGAATGTTTCCATTGTTCAGTCAGACAGCAGAGTGTTTCCATTGTTCAGTCAGACAGCAGAGTGTTTCCATTGTTCAATCAGACAGCAGAATGTTTCCATTGTTCACTCAGACAGCAGAATGTTTCCATTGTTCAATCAGACAGCAGAATGTTTCCATTGTTCACTCAGACAGCAGAGTGTTTCCATTGTTCACTCAGATAGCATTGTTTCCATTGTTCACTCAGACAGCAGTGTTTCCATTGTTCACTCAGACAGCAGAATGTTTCCATTGTTCACTCAGACAGCAGTGTTTCCATTGTTCACTCAGACAGCAGTGTTTCCATTGTTCACTCAGACAGCAGAGTGTTTCCATTGTTCAGTCAGACAGCAGAATGTTTCCATTGTTCAGTCAGACAGCAGTGTTTCCATTGTTCACTCAGACAGCAGAGTGTTTCCATTGTTCACTCAGACAGCAGAGTGTTTCCATTGTTCAGTCAGACAGCAGAATGTTTCCATTGTTCAGTCAGACAGCAGAATGTTTCCATTGTTCAGTCAGACAGCAGAATGTTTCCATTGTTCACTCAGACAGCAGAATGTTTCCATTGTTCAGTCAGACAGCAGAGTGTTTCCATTGTTCCCTCAGACAGCAGAGTGTTTCCATTGTTCAGTCAGACAGCAGAATGTTTCCATTGTTCAGTCAGACAGCAGAATGTTTCCATTGTTCAGTCAGACAGCAGAGTGTTTCCATTGTTCCCTCAGACAGCAGAGTGTTTCCATTGTTCAGTCAGACAGCAGAATGTTTCCATTGTTCCCTCAGACAGCAGAATGTTTCCATTGTTCAGTCAGACAGCAGAATGTTTCCATTGTTCAGTCAGACAGCAGAGTGTTTCCATTGTTCACTCAGACAGCAGTGTTTCCATTGTTCAGTCAGACAGCAGAGTGTTTCCATTGTTCAGTCAGACAGCAGAATGTTTCCATTGTTCACTCAGACAGCAGAATGTTTCCATTGTTCAGTCAGACAGCAGAATGTTTCCATTGTTCAGTCAGACAGCAGTGTTTCCATTGTTCACTCAGACAGCAGAATGTTTGCATTGTTCAGTCAGACAGCAGAATGTTTCCATTGTTCACTCAGACAGCAGAGTGTTTCCATTGTTCAGTCAGACAGCAGAATGTTTCCATTGTTCAGTCAGACAGCAGTGTTTCCATTGTTCACTCAGACAGCAGTGTTTCCATTGTTCACTCAGACAGCAGAGTGTTTCCAATGTTCAGTCAGACAGCAGAATGTTTCCATTGTTCAGTCAGACAGCAGTGTTTCCATTGTTCACTCAGACAGCAGAGTGTTTCCATTGTTCACTCAGACAGCAGAGTGTTTCCATTGTTCAGTCAGACAGCAGAATGTTTCCATTGTTCAGTCAGACAGCAGAATGTTTCCATTGTTCAGTCAGACAGCAGAATGTTTCCATTGTTCACTCAGACAGCAGTGTTTCCATTGTTCAGTCAGACAGCAGAGTGTTTCCATTGTTCCCTCAGACAGCAGAGTTTTTCCATTGTTCAGTCAGACAGCAGAATGTTTCCATTGTTCAGTCAGACAGCAGAATGTTTACATTGTTCAGTCAGACAGCAGAGTGTTTCCATTGTTCCCTCAGACAGCAGAGTGTTTCCATTGTTCAGTCAGACAGCAGAATGTTTCCATTGTTCCCTCAGACAGCAGAATGTTTCCATTGTTCAGTCAGACAGCAGAGTGTTTCCATTGTTCACTCAGACAGCAGTGTTTCCATTGTTCAGTCAGACAGCAGAGTGTTTCCATTGTTCAGTCAGACAGCAGAATGTTTCCATTGTTCACTCAGACAGCAGAATGTTTCCATTGTTCAGTCAGACAGCAGAATGTTTCCATTGTTCAGTCAGACAGCAGTGTTTCCATTGTTCACTCAGACAGCAGAATGTTTCCATTGTTCAGTCAGACAGCAGAATGTTTCCATTGTTCACTCAGACAGCAGAGTGTTTCCATTGTTCAGTCAGACAGCAGAATGTTTCCATTGTTCAGTCAGACAGCAGTGTTTCCATTGTTCACTCAGACAGCAGAGTGTTTCCATTGTTCACTCAGACAGCAGAGTGTTTCCATTGTTCAGTCAGACAGCAGAATGTTTCCATTGTTCACTCAGACAGCAGAGTGTTTCCATTGTTCACTCAGACAGCAGAGTGTTTTCATTGTTCACTCAGACAGCAGAATGTTTCCATTGTTCACTCAGACAGCAGAATGTTTCCATTGTTCACTCAGACAGCAGAATGTTTCCATTGTTCACTCAGACAGCAGAGTGTTTCCATTGTTCACTCAGACAGCAGAATGTTTCCATTGTTCAGTCAGACAGCAGAATGTTTCCATTGTTCACTCAGACAGCAGAGTTTTTCCATTGTTCAGTCAGACAGCAGAATGTTTCCATTGTTCAGTCAGACAGCAGAGTGTTTCCATTGTTCAGTCAGACAGCAGAATGTTTCCATTGTTCACTCAGACAGCAGAATGTTTCCATTGTTCACTCAGACAGCAGAGTGTTTCCATTGTTCAGTCAGACAGAAGAATGTTTCCATTGTTCACTCAGACAGCAGAATGTTTCCATTGTTCACTCAGACAGCAGAATGTTTCCATTGTTCAGTCAGACAGCAGAGTGTTTCAATTGTTCACTCAGACAGCAGTGTTTCCATTGTTCAGTCAGACAGCAGAGTGTTTCCATTGTTCAGTCAGACAGCAGTGTTTCCATTGTTCACTCAGACAGCAGAGTGTTTCCATTGTTCAGTCAGACAGCAGAGTGTTTCCATTGTTCACTCAGACAGCAGAATGTTTCCATTGTTCAGTCAGACAGCAGAATGTTTCCATTGTTCACTCAGACAGCAGTGTTTCCATTGTTCAGTCAGACAGCAGAGTGTTTCCATTGTTCAGTCAGACAGCAGAATGTTTCCATTGTTCACTCAGACAGCAGAGTGTTTCCATTGTTCAGTCAGACAGCAGAATGTTTCCATTGTTCACTCAGACAGCAGAATGTTTCCATTGTTCAGTCAGACAGCATAATGTTTCCATTGTTCACTCAGACAGCAGTGTTTCCATTGTTCAGTCAGACAGCAGAGTGTTTCCATTGTTCAGTCAGACAGCAGAGTGTTTCCATTGTTCACTCAGACAGCAGTGTTTCCATTGTTCACTCAGACAGCAGAGTGTTTCCATTGTTCAGTCAGACAGCAGAGTGTTTCCATTGTTCAGTCAGACAGCAGTGTTTCCATTGTTCACTCAGACAGCAGAATGTTTCCATTGTTCACTCAGAGAGCAGAGTGTTTCCATTGTTCACTCAGACAGCAGAGTGTTTCCATTGTTCAGTCAGACAGCAGAGTGTTTCCATTGTTCAGTCAGACAGCAGTGTTTCCATTGTTCAGTCAGACAGCAGAATGTTTCCATTGTTCAGTCAGACAGCAGTGTTTCCATTGTTCAGTCAGACAGCAGAGTGTTTCCATTGTTCAGTCAGACAGCAGAGTGTTTCCATTGTTCAGTCAGACAGCAGAGTGTTTCCATTGTTCAGTCAGACAGCAGAGTGTTTCCATTGTTCACTCAGACAGCAGAATGTTTCCATTGTTCAGTCAGACAGCAGAGTGTTTCCATTGTTCAGTCAGACAGCAGAGTGTTTCCATTGTTCAGTCAGACAGCAGAATGTTTCCATTGTTCAGTCAGACAGCAGAGTGTTTCCATTGTTCAGTCAGACAGGAGTGTTTCCATTGTTCAGTCAGACAGCAGAGTGTTTCCATTGTTCAGTCAGACAGCAGAGTGTTTCCATTGTTCAGTCAGACAGCAGTGTTTCCATTGTTCAGTCAGACAGCAGAATGTTTCCATTGTTCAGTCAGACAGCAGAATGTTTCCATTGTTCACACAGACAGCAGACTGTTTCCATTGTTCAGTCAGACAGCAGTGTTTCCATTGTTCAGTCAGACAGCAGAATGTTTCCATTGTTCACTCAGACAGCAGTGTTTCCATTGTTCACTCAGACAGCAGAGTGTTTCCATTGTTCAGTCAGACAGCAGAATGTTTCCATTGTTCAGTCAGACAGCAGAATGTTTCCATTGTTCACACAGACAGCAGACTGTTTCCATTGTTCAGTCAGACAGCAGTGTTTCCATTGTTCAGTCAGACAGCAGAATGTTTCCATTGTTCACTCAGACAGCAGAATGTTTCCATTGTTCAGTCAGACAGCAGAGTGTTTCCATTGTTCAGTCAGACAGCAGAGTGTTTCCATTGTTCAATCAGACAGCAGAATGTTTCCATTGTTCACTCAGACAGCAGAATGTTTCCATTGTTCAATCAGACAGCAGAATGTTTCCATTGTTCACTCAGACAGCAGAGTGTTTCCATTGTTCACTCAGATAGCATTGTTTCCATTGTTCACTCAGACAGCAGTGTTTCCATTGTTCACTCAGACAGCAGAATGTTTCCATTGTTCACTCAGACAGCAGTGTTTCCATTGTTCACTCAGACAGCAGTGTTTCCATTGTTCACTCAGACAGCAGAGTGTTTCCATTGTTCAGTCAGACAGCAGAATGTTTCCATTGTTCAGTCAGACAGCAGTGTTTCCATTGTTCACTCAGACAGCAGAGTGTTTCCATTGTTCACTCAGACAGCAGAGTGTTTCCATTGTTCAGTCAGACAGCAGAATGTTTCCATTGTTCAGTCAGACAGCAGAATGTTTCCATTGTTCAGTCAGACAGCAGAATGTTTCCATTGTTCACTCAGACAGCAGAATGTTTCCATTGTTCAGTCAGACAGCAGAGTGTTTCCATTGTTCCCTCAGACAGCAGAGTGTTTCCATTGTTCAGTCAGACAGCAGAATGTTTCCATTGTTCAGTCAGACAGCAGAATGTTTCCATTGTTCAGTCAGACAGCAGAGTGTTTCCATTGTTCCCTCAGACAGCAGTGTTTCCATTGTTCAGTCAGACAGCAGAATGTTTCCATTGTTCCCTCAGACAGCAGAATGTTTCCATTGTTCAGTCAGACAGCAGAATGTTTCCATTGTTCAGTCAGACAGCAGAGTGTTTCCATTGTTCACTCAGACAGCAGTGTTTCCATTGTTCAGTCAGACAGCAGAATGTTTCCATTGTTCACTCAGACAGCAGAGTGTTTCCATTGTTCAGTCAGACAGCAGAATGTTTCCATTGTTCAGTCAGACAGCAGTGTTTCCATTGTTCACTCAGACAGCAGTGTTTCCATTGTTCACTCAGACAGCAGAGTGTTTCCATTGTTCAGTCAGACAGCAGAATGTTTCCATTGTTCAGTCAGACAGCAGTGTTTCCATTGTTCACTCAGGCAGCAGAGTGTTTCCATTGTTCACTCAGACAGCAGAGTGTTTCCATTGTTCAGTCAGACAGCAGAATGTTTCCATTGTTCAGTCAGACAGCAGAATGTTTCCATTGTTCAGTCAGACAGCAGAATGTTTCCATTGTTCACTCAGACAGCAGAATGTTTCCATTGTTCAGTCAGACAGCAGAGTGTTTCCATTGTTCCCTCAGACAGCAGAGTTTTTCCATTGTTCAGTCAGACAGCAGAATGTTTCCATTGTTCAGTCAGACAGCAGAATGTTTACATTGTTCAGTCAGACAGCAGAGTGTTTCCATTGTTCCCTCAGACAGCAGAGTGTTTCCATTGTTCAGTCAGACAGCAGAATGTTTCCATTGTTCCCTCAGACAGCAGAATGTTTCCATTGTTCAGTCAGACAACAGAGTGTTTCCATTGTTCACTCAGACAGCAGTGTTTCCATTGTTCAGTCAGACAGCAGAGTGTTTCCATTGTTCAGTCAGACAGCAGAATGTTTCCATTGTTCACTCAGACAGCAGAATGTTTCCATTGTTCAGTCAGACAGCAGAATGTTTCCATTGTTCAGTCAGACAGCAGTGTTTCCATTGTTCACTCAGACAGCAGAATGTTTCCATTGTTCAGTCAGACAGCAGAATGTTTCCATTGTTCACTCAGACAGCAGAGTGTTTCCATTGTTCAGTCAGACAGCAGAATGTTTCCATTGTTCAGTCAGACAGCAGTGTTTCCATTGTTCACTCAGACAGCAGAGTGTTTCCATTGTTCACTCAGACAGCAGAGTGTTTCCATTGTTCAGTCAGACAGCAGAATGTTTCCATTGTTCACTCAGACAGCAGAGTGTTTCCATTGTTCAGTCAGACAGCAGAGTGTTTCCATTGTTCACTCAGACAGCAGAATGTTTACATTGTTCAGTCAGACAGCAGAGTGTTTCCATTGTTCCCTCAGACAGCAGAGTGTTTCCATTGTTCAGTCAGACAGCAGAATGTTTCCATTGTTCCCTCAGACAGCAGAATGTTTCCATTGTTCAGTCAGACAACAGAGTGTTTCCATTGTTCACTCAGACAGCAGTGTTTCCATTGTTCAGTCAGACAGCAGAGTGTTTCCATTGTTCAGTCAGACAGCAGAATGTTTCCATTGTTCACTCAGACAGCAGAATGTTTCCATTGTTCAGTCAGACAGCAGAATGTTTCCATTGTTCAGTCAGACAGCAGTGTTTCCATTGTTCACTCAGACAGCAGAATGTTTCCATTGTTCAGTCAGACAGCAGAATGTTTCCATTGTTCACTCAGACAGCAGAGTGTTTCCATTGTTCAGTCAGACAGCAGAATGTTTCCATTGTTCAGTCAGACAGCAGTGTTTCCATTGTTCACTCAGACAGCAGAGTGTTTCCATTGTTCACTCAGACAGCAGAGTGTTTCCATTGTTCAGTCAGACAGCAGAATGTTTCCATTGTTCACTCAGACAGCAGAGTGTTTCCATTGTTCAGTCAGACAGCAGAGTGTTTCCATTGTTCACTCAGACAGCAGAGTGTTTCCATTGTTCAGTCAGACAGCAGAATGTTTCCATTGTTCAGTCAGACAGCAGTGTTTCCATTGTTCACTCAGACAGCAGAGTGTTTCCATTGTTCAGTCAGACAGCAGAATGTTTCCATTGTTCACTCAGACAGAATAATGTTTCCATTGTTCACTCAGACAGCAGAATGTTTCCATTGTTCAGTCAGACAGCAGAATGTTTCCATTGTTCACTCAGACAGAAGAACGTTTCCATTGTTCACTCAGACAGCAGAATGTTTCCATTGTTCAGTCAGACAGCAGAGTGTTTCCATTGTTCAGTCAGACAGCAGAGTGTTTCCATTGTTCACTCAGACAGCAGTGTTTCCATTGTTCAGTCAGACAGCAGAGTGTTTCCATTGTTCACTCAGACAGCAGAATGTTTCCATTGTTCAGTCAGACAGCAGAATGTTTCCATTGTTCACTCAGACAGCAGAATGTTTCCATTGTTCAGTCAGACAGCAGAGTGTTTCCATTGTTCCCTCAGACAGCAGAGTGTTTCCATTGTTCAGTCAGACAGCAGAATGTTTCCATTGTTCAGTCAGACAGCAGAATGTTTCCATTGTTCAGTCAGACAGCAGAGTGTTTCCATTGTTCCCTCAGACAGCAGAGTGTTTCCATTGTTCAGTCAGACAGCAGAATGTTTCCATTGTTCCCTCAGACAGCAGAATGTTTCCATTGTTCAGTCAGACAGCAGAGTGTTTCCATTGTTCACTCAGACAGCAGTGTTTCCATTGTTCAGTCAGACAGCAGAGTGTTTCCATTGTTCAGTCAGACAGCAGAATGTTTCCATTGTTCACTCAGACAGCAGAATGTTTCCATTGTTCAGTCAGACAGCAGAATGTTTCCATTGTTCAGTCAGACAGCAGTGTTTCCATTGTTCACTCAGACAGCAGAATGTTTCCATTGTTCAGTCAGACAGCAGAATGTTTCCATTGTTCACTCAGACAGCAGAGTGTTTCCATTGTTCAGTCAGACAGCAGAATGTTTCCATTGTTCAGTCAGACAGCAGTGTTTCCATTGTTCACTCAGACAGCAGAGTGTTTCCATTGTTCACTCAGACAGCAGAGTGTTTCCATTGTTCAGTCAGACAGCAGAATGTTTCCATTGTTCACTCAGACAGCAGAGTGTTTCCATTGTTCAGTCAGACAGCAGAGTGTTTCCATTGTTCACTCAGACAGCAGAGTGTTTCCATTGTTCAGTCAGACAGCAGAATGTTTCCATTGTTCAGTCAGACAGCAGTGTTTCCATTGTTCACTCAGACAGAAGAGTGTTTCCATTGTTCAGTCAGACAGCAGAATGTTTCCATTGTTCACTCAGACAGAATAATGTTTCCATTGTTCACTCAGACAGCAGAATGTTTCCATTGTTCAGTCAGACAGCAGAATGTTTCCATTGTTCACTCAGACAGAAGAACGTTTCCATTGTTCACTCAGACAGCAGAATGTTTCCATTGTTCAGTCAGACAGCAGAGTGTTTCCATTGTTCAGTCAGACAGCAGAGTGTTTCCATTGTTCACTCAGACAGCAGTGTTTCCATTGTTCAGTCAGACAGCAGAGTGTTTCCATTGTTCACTCAGACAGCAGAATGTTTCCATTGTTCAGTCAGACAGCAGAATGTTTCCATTGTTCACTCAGACAGCAGAATGTTTCCATTGTTCACTCAGACAGCAGAATGTTTCCATTGTTCAGTCAGACAGCAGAGTGTTTCCATTGTTCAGTCAGACAGCAGAGTGTTTCCATTGTTCAGTCAGACAGCAGAATGTTTCCATTGTTCACTCAGACAGAATAATGTTTCCATTGTTCACTCAGACAGCAGAATGTTTCCATTGTTCAGTCAGACAGCAGAATGTTTCCATTGTTCACTCAGACAGCAGAATGTTTCCATTGTTCACTCAGACAGAAGAACGTTTCCATTGTTCACTCAGACAGCAGAATGTTTCCATTGTTCAGTCAGACAGCAGAGTGTTTCCATTGTTCAGTCAGACAGCAGAGTGTTTCCATTGTTCACTCAGACAGCAGTGTTTCCATTGTTCAGTCAGACAGCAGAGTGTTTCCATTGTTCACTCAGACAGCAGAATGTTTCCATTGTTCAGTCAGACAGCAGAATGTTTCCATTGTTCACTCAGACAGCAGAATGTTTCCATTGTTCAGTCAGACAGCAGAGTGTTTCCATTGTTCAGTCAGACAGCAGAGTGTTTCCATTGTTCAGTCAGACAGCAGAATGTTTCCATTGTTCACTCAGACAGAATAATGTTTCCATTGTTCACTCAGACAGCAGAATGTTTCCATTGTTCAGTCAGACAGCAGAATGTTTCCATTGTTCACTCAGACAGAAGAACGTTTCCATTGTTCACTCAGACAGCAGAATGTTTCCATTGTTCAGTCAGACAGCAGAGTGTTTCCATTGTTCAGTCAGACAGCAGAGTGTTTCCATTGTTCACTCAGACAGCAGTGTTTCCATTGTTCAGTCAGACAGCAGAGTGTTTCCATTGTTCACTCAGACAGCAGAATGTTTCCATTGTTCAGTCAGACAGCAGAATGTTTCCATTGTTCACTCAGACAGCAGAATGTTTCCATTGTTCAGTCAGACAGCAGAGTGTTTCCATTGTTCCCTCAGACAGCAGAGTGTTTCCATTGTTCAGTCAGACAGCAGAATGTTTCCATTGTTCAGTCAGACAGCAGAATGTTTCCATTGTTCAGTCAGACAGCAGAGTGTTTCCATTGTTCCCTCAGACAGCAGAGTGTTTCCATTGTTCAGTCAGACAGCAGAATGTTTCCATTGTTCCCTCAGACAGCAGAATGTTTCCATTGTTCAGTCAGACAGCAGAGTGTTTCCATTGTTCACTCAGACAGCAGTGTTTCCATTGTTCAGTCAGACAGCAGAGTGTTTCCATTGTTCAGTCAGACAGCAGAATGTTTCCATTGTTCACTCAGACAGCAGAATGTTTCCATTGTTCAGTCAGACAGCAGAATGTTTCCATTGTTCAGTCAGACAGCAGTGTTTCCATTGTTCACTCAGACAGCAGAATGTTTCCATTGTTCAGTCAGACAGCAGAATGTTTCCATTGTTCACTCAGACAGCAGAGTGTTTCCATTGTTCAGTCAGACAGCAGAATGTTTCCATTGTTCAGTCAGACAGCAGTGTTTCCATTGTTCACTCAGACAGCAGAGTGTTTCCATTGTTCACTCAGACAGCAGAGTGTTTACATTGTTCAGTCAGACAGCAGAATGTTTCCATTGTTCACTCAGACAGCAGAGTGTTTCCATTGTTCAGTCAGACAGCAGAGTGTTTCCATTGTTCACTCAGACAGCAGAGTGTTTCCATTGTTCAGTCAGACAGCAGAATGTTTCCATTGTTCAGTCAGACAGCAGTGTTTCCATTGTTCACTCAGACAGAAGAGTGTTTCCATTGTTCAGTCAGACAGCAGAATGTTTCCATTGTTCACTCAGACAGAATAATGTTTCCATTGTTCACTCAGACAGCAGAATGTTTCCATTGTTCAGTCAGACAGCAGAATGTTTCCATTGTTCACTCAGACAGAAGAACGTTTCCATTGTTCACTCAGACAGCAGAATGTTTCCATTGTTCAGTCAGACAGCAGAGTGTTTCCATTGTTCAGTCAGACAGCAGAGTGTTTCCATTGTTCACTCAGACAGCAGTGTTTCCATTGTTCAGTCAGACAGCAGAGTGTTTCCATTGTTCACTCAGACAGCAGAATGTTTCCATTGTTCAGTCAGACAGCAGAATGTTTCCATTGTTCACTCAGACAGCAGAATGTTTCCATTGTTCAGTCAGACAGCAGAGTGTTTCCATTGTTCAGTCAGACAGCAGAGTGTTTCCATTGTTCAGTCAGACAGCAGAATGTTTCCATTGTTCAGTCAGACAGAAGGATGTTTCCATTGTTCAGTCAGACAGCAGAGTGTTTCCATTGTTCACTCAGACAGCAGAATGTTTCCATTGTTCAATCAGATAGCAGAATGTTTCCATTGTTCACTCAGACAGCAGTGTTTCCATTGTTCAGTCAGACAGCAGAGTGTTTCCATTGTTCACTCAGACAGCAGAATGTTTCCATTGTTCAGTCAGACAGCAGAGTGTTTCCATTGTTCACTCAGACAGCAGAATGTTTCCATTGTTCACTCAGACAGCAGAATGTTTCCATTGTATAGTCAGACATCAGAATGTTTCCATTGTTCAGTCAGACAGCAGTGTTTCCATTGTTCACTCAGACAGCAGAATGTTTCCATTGTTCACTCAGACAGCAGAATGTTTCCATTGTTCATTCAGACAGCAGAGTGTTTCCATTGTTCACTCAGACAGCAGAGTGTTTCCATTGTTCACTCAGACAGCAGAATGTTTCCATTGTTCACTCAGACAGCAGAGTGTTTCCATTGTTCAGTCAGACAACAGAATGTTTCCATTGTTCAGTCAGACAGCAGTGTTTCCATTGTTCACTCAGACAGCAGAATGTTTCCATTGTTCACTCAGACAGCAGAGTGTTTCCATTGTTCACTCAGACAGCAGAGTGTTTCCATTGTTCACTCAGACAGCAGAGTGTTTCCATTGTTCACTCAGACAGCAGAATGTTTCCATTGTTCACTCAGACAGAAGAGTGTTTCCATTGTTCAGTCAGACAGCAGAATGTTTCCATTGTTCACTCAGACAGAATAATGTTTCCATTGTTCACTCAGACAGCAGAATGTTTCCATTGTTCAGTCAGACAGCAGAATGTTTCCATTGTTCACTCAGACAGAAGAACGTTTCCATTGTTCACTCAGACAGCAGAATGTTTCCATTGTTCAGTCAGACAGCAGAGTGTTTCCATTGTTCACTCAGACAGCAGTGTTTCCATTGTTCAGTCAGACAGCAGAGTGTTTCCATTGTTCACTCAGACAGCAGAATGTTTCCATTGTTCAGTCAGACAGCAGAATGTTTCCATTGTTCACTCAGACAGCAGAATGTTTCCATTGTTCAGTCAGACAGCAGAGTGTTTCCATTGTTCAGTCAGACAGCAGAGTGTTTCCATTGTTCAGTCAGACAGCAGAATGTTTCCATTGTTCAGTCAGACAGAAGGATGTTTCCATTGTTCAGTCAGACAGCAGAGTGTTTCCATTGTTCACTCAGACAGCAGAATGTTTCCATTGTTCAATCAGATAGCAGAATGTTTCCATTGTTCACTCAGACAGCAGTGTTTCCATTGTTCAGTCAGACAGCAGAGTGTTTCCATTGTTCACTCAGACAGCAGAATGTTTCCATTGTTCAGTCAGACAGCAGAGTGTTTCCATTGTTCACTCAGACAGCAGAATGTTTCCATTGTTCACTCAGACAGCAGAATGTTTCCATTGTTCAGTCAGACAGCAGAATGTTTCCATTGTTCAGTCAGACAGCAGTGTTTCCATTGTTCACTCAGACAGCAGAATGTTTCCATTGTTCACTCAGACAGCAGAATGTTTCCATTGTTCATTCAGACAGCAGAGTGTTTCCATTGTTCACTCAGACAGCAGAGTGTTTCCATTGTTCACTCAGACAGCAGAATGTTTCCATTGTTCACTCAGAGTGCAGAGTGTTTCCATTGTTCAGTCAGACAACAGAATGTTTCCATTGTTCAGTCAGACAGCAGAATGTTTCCATTGTTCCCTCAGACAGCAGAATGTTTCCATTGTTCAGTCAGACAGCAGAGTGTTTCCATTGTTCACTCAGACAGCAGTGTTTCCATTGTTCAGTCAGACAGCAGAGTGTTTCCATTGTTCAGTCAGACAGCAGAATGTTTCCATTGTTCACTCAGACAGCAGAATGTTTCCATTGTTCAGTCAGACAGCAGAATGTTTCCATTGTTCAGTCAGACAGCAGTGTTTCCATTGTTCACTCAGACAGCAGAATGTTTCCATTGTTCAGTCAGACAGCAGAATGTTTCCATTGTTCACTCAGACAGCAGAGTGTTTCCATTGTTCAGTCAGACAGCAGAATGTTTCCATTGTTCAGTCAGACAGCAGTGTTTCCATTGTTCACTCAGACAGCAGAGTGTTTCCATTGTTCACTCAGACAGCAGAGTGTTTCCATTGTTCAGTCAGACAGCAGAATGTTTCCATTGTTCACTCAGACAGCAGAGTGTTTCCATTGTTCAGTCAGACAGCAGAGTGTTTCCATTGTTCACTCAGACAGCAGAGTGTTTCCATTGTTCAGTCAGACAGCAGAATGTTTCCATTGTTCAGTCAGACAGCAGTGTTTCCATTGTTCACTCAGACAGAAGAGTGTTTCCATTGTTCAGTCAGACAGCAGAATGTTTCCATTGTTCACTCAGACAGAATAATGTTTCCATTGTTCACTCAGACAGCAGAATGTTTCCATTGTTCAGTCAGACAGCAGAATGTTTCCATTGTTCACTCAGACAGAAGAACGTTTCCATTGTTCACTCAGACAGCAGAATGTTTCCATTGTTCAGTCAGACAGCAGAGTGTTTCCATTGTTCAGTCAGACAGCAGAGTGTTTCCATTGTTCACTCAGACAGCAGTGTTTCCATTGTTCAGTCAGACAGCAGAGTGTTTCCATTGTTCACTCAGACAGCAGAATGTTTCCATTGTTCAGTCAGACAGCAGAATGTTTCCATTGTTCACTCAGACAGCAGAATGTTTCCATTGTTCAGTCAGACAACAGAATGTTTCCATTGTTCAGTCAGACAGCAGAATGTTTCCATTGTTCCCTCAGACAGCAGAATGTTTCCATTGTTCAGTCAGACAGCAGAGTGTTTCCATTGTTCACTCAGACAGCAGTGTTTCCATTGTTCAGTCAGACAGCAGAGTGTTTCCATTGTTCAGTCAGACAGCAGAATGTTTCCATTGTTCACTCAGACAGCAGAATGTTTCCATTGTTCAGTCAGACAGCAGAATGTTTCCATTGTTCAGTCAGACAGCAGTGTTTCCATTGTTCACTCAGACAGCAGAATGTTTCCATTGTTCAGTCAGACAGCAGAATGTTTCCATTGTTCACTCAGACAGCAGAGTGTTTCCATTGTTCAGTCAGACAGCAGAATGTTTCCATTGTTCAGTCAGACAGCAGTGTTTCCATTGTTCACTCAGACAGCAGAGTGTTTCCATTGTTCACTCAGACAGCAGAGTGTTTCCATTGTTCAGTCAGACAGCAGAATGTTTCCATTGTTCACTCAGACAGCAGAGTGTTTCCATTGTTCAGTCAGACAGCAGAGTGTTTCCATTGTTCACTCAGACAGCAGAGTGTTTCCATTGTTCAGTCAGACAGCAGAATGTTTCCATTGTTCAGTCAGACAGCAGTGTTTCCATTGTTCACTCAGACAGAAGAGTGTTTCCATTGTTCAGTCAGACAGCAGAATGTTTCCATTGTTCACTCAGACAGAATAATGTTTCCATTGTTCACTCAGACAGCAGAATGTTTCCATTGTTCAGTCAGACAGCAGAATGTTTCCATTGTTCACTCAGACAGAAGAACGTTTCCATTGTTCACTCAGACAGCAGAATGTTTCCATTGTTCAGTCAGACAGCAGAGTGTTTCCATTGTTCAGTCAGACAGCAGAGTGTTTCCATTGTTCACTCAGACAGCAGTGTTTCCATTGTTCAGTCAGACAGCAGAGTGTTTCCATTGTTCACTCAGACAGCAGAATGTTTCCATTGTTCAGTCAGACAGCAGAATGTTTCCATTGTTCACTCAGACAGCAGAATGTTTCCATTGTTCAGTCAGACAGCAGAGTGTTTCCATTGTTCAGTCAGACAGCAGAGTGTTTCCATTGTTCAGTCAGACAGCAGAATGTTTCCATTGTTCAGTCAGACAGAAGGATGTTTCCATTGTTCAGTCAGAAAGCAGAGTGTTTCCATTGTTCACTCAGACAGCAGAATGTTTCCATTGTTCAATCAGATAGCAGAATGTTTCCATTGTTCACTCAGACAGCAGTGTTTCCATTGTTCAGTCAGACAGCAGAGTGTTTCCATTGTTCACTCAGACAGCAGAATGTTTCCATTGTTCAGTCAGACAGCAGAGTGTTTCCATTGTTCACTCAGACAGCAGAATGTTTCCATTGTTCACTCAGACAGCAGAATGTTTCCATTGTTCAGTCAGACAGCAGAATGTTTCCATTGTTCAGTCAGACAGCAGTGTTTCCATTGTTCACTCAGACAGCAGAATGTTTCCATTGTTCACTCAGACAGCAGAATGTTTCCGTTGTTCATTCAGACAGCAGAGTGTTTCCATTGTTCACTCAGACAGCAGAGTGTTTCCATTGTTCAGTCAGACAACATAATGTTTCCATTGTTCAGTCAGACAGCAGTGTTTCCATTGTTCACTCAGACAGCAGAATGTTTCCATTGTTCACTCAGACAGCAGAGTGTTTCCATTGTTCACTCAGACAGCAGAGTGTTTCCATTGTTCACTCAGACAGCAGAGTGTTTCCATTGTTCACTCAGACAGCAGAATGTTTCCATTGTTCACTCAGACAGAAGAGTGTTTCCATTGTTCAGTCAGACAGCAGAATGTTTCCATTGTTCACTCAGACAGAATAATGTTTCCATTGTTCACTCAGACAGCAGAATGTTTCCATTGTTCAGTCAGACAGCAGAATGTTTCCATTGTTCACTCAGACAGAATAATGTTTCCATTGTTCACTCAGACAGCAGTGTTTCCATTGTTCAGTCAGACAGCAGAATGTTTCCATTGTTCACTCAGACAGAATAATGTTTCCATTGTTCACTCAGACAGCAGTGTTTCCATTGTTCAGTCAGACAGCAGAGTGTTTCCATTGTTCACTCAGACAGCAGAATGTTTCCATTGTTCAGTCAGACAGCAGAATGTTTCCATTGTTCACTCAGACAGCAGAATGTTTCCATTGTTCAGTCAGACAGCAGAGTGTTTCCATTGTTCAGTCAGACAGCAGAGTGTTTCCATTGTTCAGTCAGACAGCAGAATGTTTCCATTGTTCAGTCAGACAGAAGGATGTTTCCATTGTTCAGTCAGACAGCAGAGTGTTTCCATTGTTCACTCAGACAGCAGAATGTTTCCATTGTTCAATCAGATAGCAGAATGTTTCCATTGTTCACTCAGACAGCAGTGTTTCCATTGTTCAGTCATACAGCAGAGTGTTTCCATTGTTCACTCAGACAGCAGAATGTTTCCATTGTTCAGTCAGACAGCAGAGTGTTTCCATTGTTCACTCAGACAGCAGAATGTTTCCATTGTTCACTCAGACAGCAGAATGTTTCCATTGTTCAGTCAGACAGCAGTGTTTCCATTGTTCACTCAGACAGCAGAATGTTTCCATTGTTCACTCAGACAGCAGAATGTTTCCATTGTTCATTCAGACAGCAGAGTGTTTCCATTGTTCACTCAGACAGCAGAGTGTTTCCATTGTTCACTCAGACAGCAGAATGTTTCCATTGTTCACTCAGACAGCAGAGTGTTTCCATTGTTCAGTCAGACAACAGAATGTTTCCATTGTTCAGTCAGACAGCAGTGTTTCCATTGTTCACTCAGACAGCAGAATGTTTCCATTGTTCACTCAGACAGCAGAGTGTTTCCATTGTTCACTCAGACAGCAGAGTGTTTCCATTGTTCACTCAGACAGCAGAGTGTTTCCATTGTTCACTCAGACAGCAGAATGTTTCCATTGTTCACTCAGACAGCAGAGTGTTTCCATTGTTCAGTCAGACAACAGAATGTTTCCATTGTTCACTCAGACAGCAGTGTTTCCATTGTTCAGTCAGACAGCAGAGTGTTTCCATTGTTCACTCAGACAGCAGAATGTTTCCATTGTTCACTCAGACAGCAGAGTGTTTCCATTGTTCACTCAGACAGCAGAGTGTTTCCATTGTTCACTCAGACAGCAGAGTGTTTCCATTGTTCAGTCAGACAGCAGAATGTTTCCATTGTTCAGTCAGACAGCAGTGTTTCCATTGTTCACTCAGACAGCAGAATTTTTCCATTGTTCACTCAGACAGCAGAATGTTTCCATTGTTCACTCAGACAGCAGAATGTTTCCATTGTTCAGTCAGACAGCAGTGTTTCCATTGTTCAGTCAGACAGCAGAATGTTTCCATTGTTCACTCAGACAGCAGAGTGTTTCCATTGTTCAGTCAGACAGCAGAATGTTTCCATTGTTCAGTCAGACAGCAGAATGTTTCCATTGTTCAGTCAGACAGCAGAATGTTTCCATTGTTCACTCAGATAGCAGTGTTTCCATTGTTCAGTCAGACAGCAGAGTGTTTCCATTGTTCACTCAGACAGCAGAATGTTTCCATTGTTCAGTCAGACAGCAGAGTGTTTCCATTGTTCACTCAGACAGCAGAATGTTTCCATTGTTCACTCAGACAGCAGAATGTTTCCATTGTTCAGTCAGACAGCAGAATGTTTCCATTGTTCAGTCAGACAGCAGTGTTTCCATTGTTCACTCAGACAGCAGAATGTTTCCATTGTTCACTCAGACAGCAGAATGTTTCCATTGTTCATTCAGACAGCAGAGTGTTTCCATTGTTCACTCAGACAGCAGAGTGTTTCCATTGTTCACTCAGACAGCAGAATGTTTCCATTGTTCACTCAGACAGCAGAGTGTTTCCATTGTTCAGTCAGACAACAGAATGTTTCCATTGTTCAGTCAGACAGCAGTGTTTCCATTGTTCACTCAGACAGCAGAATGTTTCCATTGTTCACTCAGACAGCAGAGTGTTTCCATTGTTCACTCAGACAGCAGAGTGTTTCCATTGTTCACTCAGACAGCAGAGTGTTTCCATTGTTCACTCAGACAGCAGAATGTTTCCATTGTTCACTCAGACAGCAGAGTGTTTCCATTGTTCAGTCAGACAACAGAATGTTTCCATTGTTCACTCAGACAGCAGTGTTTCCATTGTTCAGTCAGACAGCAGAGTGTTTCCATTGTTCACTCAGACAGCAGAATGTTTCCATTGTTCACTCAGACAGCAGAGTGTTTCCATTGTTCACTCAGACAGCAGAGTGTTTCCATTGTTCACTCAGACAGCAGAGTGTTTCCATTGTTCAGTCAGACAGCAGAATGTTTCCATTGTTCAGTCAGACAGCAGTGTTTCCATTGTTCAGTCAGACAGCAGTGTTTCCATTGTTCACTCAGACAGCAGAATGTTTCCATTGTTCAGTCAGACAGCAGAGTGTTTCCATTGTTCACTCAGACAGCAGAATGTTTCCATTGTTCACTCAGACAGCAGAATGTTTCCATTGTTCACTCAGACAGCAGAATGTTTCCATTGTTCACTCAGACAGCAGAGTGTTTCCATTGTTCAGTCAGACAACAGAATGTTTCCATTGTTCACTCAGACAGCAGTGTTTCCATTGTTCAGTCAGACAGCAGAGTGTTTCCATTGTTCACTCAGACAGCAGAATGTTTCCATTGTTCACTCAGACAGCAGAGTGTTTCCATTGTTCACTCAGACAGCAGAGTGTTTCCATTGTTCACTCAGACAGCAGAGTGTTTCCATTGTTCAGTCAGACAGCAGAATGTTTCCATTGTTCAGTCAGACAGCAGTGTTTCCATTGTTCAGTCAGACAGCAGTGTTTCCATTGTTCACTCAGACAGCAGAATGTTTCCATTGTTCAGTCAGACAGCAGAGTGTTTCCATTGTTCACTCAGACAGCAGAATGTTTCCATTGTTCACTCAGACAGCAGAATGTTTCCATTGTTCACTCAGACAGCAGAATGTTTCCATTGTTCACTCAGACAGCAGAATGTTTCCATTGTTCAGTCAGACAGCAGTGTTTCCATTGTTCAGTCAGACAGCAGAATGTTTCCATTGTTCACTCAGACAGCAGAGTGTTTCCATTGTTCAGTCAGACAGCAGAATGTTTCCATTGTTCAGTCAGACAGCAGAATGTTTCCATTGTTCAGTCAGACAGCAGAATGTTTCCATTGTTCACTCAGACAGCAGTGTTTCCATTGTTCAGTCAGACAGCAGAGTGTTTCCATTGTTCACTCAGACAGCAGAATGTTTCCATTGTTCAGTCAGACAGCAGAGTGTTTCCATTGTTCACTCAGACAGCAGAATGTTTCCATTGTTCACTCAGACAGCAGAATGTTTCCATTGTTCAGTCAGACAGCAGAATGTTTCCATTGTTCAGTCAGACAGCAGTGTTTCCATTGTTCACTCAGACAGCAGAATGTTTCCATTGTTCACTCAGACAGCAGAATGTTTCCATTGTTCATTCAGACAGCAGAGTGTTTCCATTGTTCACTCAGACAGCAGAGTGTTTCCATTGTTCACTCAGACAGCAGAATGTTTCCATTGTTCACTCAGACAGCAGAGTGTTTCCATTGTTCAGTCAGACAACAGAATGTTTCCATTGTTCAGTCAGACAGCAGTGTTTCCATTGTTCACTCAGACAGCAGAATGTTTCCATTGTTCACTCAGACAGCAGAGTGTTTCCATTGTTCACTCAGACAGCAGAGTGTTTCCATTGTTCACTCAGACAGCAGAGTGTTTCCATTGTTCACTCAGACAGCAGAATGTTTCCATTGTTCACTCAGACAGCAGAGTGTTTCCATTGTTCAGTCAGACAACAGAATGTTTCCATTGTTCACTCAGACAGCAGTGTTTCCATTGTTCAGTCAGACAGCAGAGTGTTTCCATTGTTCACTCAGACAGCAGAATGTTTCCATTGTTCACTCAGACAGCAGAGTGTTTCCATTGTTCACTCAGACAGCAGAGTGTTTCCATTGTTCACTCAGACAGCAGAGTGTTTCCATTGTTCAGTCAGACAGCAGAATGTTTCCATTGTTCAGTCAGACAGCAGTGTTTCCATTGTTCAGTCAGACAGCAGTGTTTCCATTGTTCACTCAGACAGCAGAATGTTTCCATTGTTCAGTCAGACAGCAGAGTGTTTCCATTGTTCACTCAGACAGCAGAATGTTTCCATTGTTCACTCAGACAGCAGAATGTTTCCATTGTTCACTCAGACAGCAGAATGTTTCCATTGTTCACTCAGACAGCAGTGTTTCCATTGTTCAGTCAGACAGCAGAATGTTTCCATTGTTCACTCAGACAGCAGAGTGTTTCCATTGTTCAGTCAGACAGCAGAATGTTTCCATTGTTCAGTCAGACAGCAGAATGTTTCCATTGTTCAGTCAGACAGCAGAATGTTTCCATTGTTCACTCAGACAGCAGAGTGTTTCCATTGTTCAGTCAGACAGCAGAGTGTTTCCATTGTTCAGTCAGACAGCAGAGTGTTTCCATTGTTCAGTCAGACAGCAGAATGTTTCCATTGTTCAGTCAGACAGCAGAATGTTTCCATTGTTCAGTCAGACAGCAGTGTTTCCATTGTTCAGTCAGACAGCAGAATGTTTCCATTGTTCAGTCAGACAGCAGAATGTTTCCATTGTTAAGTCAGACAGCAGAATGTTTCCATTGTTCAGTCAGACAGCAGAGTGTTTCCATTGTTCAGTCAGACAGCAGAGTGTTTCCATTGTTCAGTCAGACAGCAGAGTGTTTCCATTGTTCACTCAGACAGCAGAATGTTTCCATTGTTCACTCAGACAGCAGAGTGTTTCCATTGTTCACTCAGACAGCAGAATGTTTCCATTGTTCAGTCAGACAGCAGAATGTTTCCATTGTTCAGTCAGACAGCAGTGTTTCCATTGTTCACTCAGACAGCAGAGTGTTTCCATTGTTCACTCAGACAGCAGTGTTTCCATTGTTCACTCAGACAGCAGAATGTTTCCATTGTTCACTCAGACAGCAGAGTGTTTCCATTGTTCAGTCAGACAGCAGAATGTTTCCATTGTTCAGTCAGACAGCAGAGTGTTTCCATTGTTCAGTCAGACAGCAGAATGTTTCCATTGTTCACTCAGACAGCAGAATGTTTCCATTGTTCAGTCAGACAGCAGAATGTTTCCATTGTTCACTCAGACAGAAGAATGTTTCCATTGTTCAGTCAGACAGCAGAGTGTTTCCATTGTTCCCTCAGACAGCAGAATGTTTCCATTGTTCACTCAGACAGAAGAATGTTTCCATTGTTCAGTCAGACAGCAGAGTGTTTCCATTGTTCCCTCAGACAGCAGAGTGTTTCCATTGTTCACTCAGACAGAAGAATGTTTCCATTGTTCAGTCAGACAGCAGAGTGTTTCCATTGTTCCCTCAGACAGCAGAATGTTTCCATTGTTCAGTCAGACAGCAGTGTTTCCATTGTTCAGTCAGACAGCAGAATGTTTCCATTGTTCACTCAGACAGCAGTGTTTCCATTGTTCACTCAGACAGCAGTGTTTCCATTGTTCAGTCAGACAGCAGAATGTTTCCATTGTTCAGTCAGACAGCAGAATGTTTCCATTGTTCACTCAGACAGCAGAATGTTTCCATTGTTCAGTCAGACAGCAGAATATTTCCATTGTTCACTCAGACAGCAGAATGTTTCCATTGTTCAGTCAGACAGCAGAATGTTTCCATTGTTCACTCAGACAGCAGAGTGTTTCCAGGGTGATGACAGCAGAGAGGACAGGCTGGTTATGACAGCAGAGAGGACAGGTTGGTGATGACAGCAGCGATTACAGGCTTGTGATGACAGCAGAGAGGACAGGCTGGTGATGACAGCAGAGAGGACAGGTTGGTGATGACAGCAGCGATTACAGGCTTGTGATGACAGCAGAGAGGACAGGCTGGTGATGACAGCAGAGAGGACAGGCTGGTGATGACAGCAGAGAGGACAGGCTGGTGATGACAGCAGAGAGGACAGGTTGGTGATGACAGCAGAGAGGACAGGTTGGTGATGACAGCAGAGAGGGCAGGCTGGTGATGACAGTAGAGAAGACAGGCTGGTGATGACAGCGGAGAGGGCAGGCTGGTGAAGACAGCAGAGAGGGCAGGCTGGTGATGACAGCAGAGAGGACAGGCTGGTGAAGACAGCAGAGAGGGCAGGCTGATGATGACAGCAGAGAGGGCAGGCTGATGATGACAGCAGAGAGGACAGGCTGGTGATGACAGCAGAGAGGGCAGGCTGGTGAAGCTGCACTACTAATTTCTATCAACTGCAATCTCTTTGATGAGGGGATGCTGTAGATTAAGCAATGCACAACAGATTAACCAACGCACAACAGATTAACCAATGCACAACAGATTAACCAACGCACAACAGATTAACCAACGCACAACAGATTAACCAACGCACCACAGATTAACCAACGCACAACAGACCTACATCAGCACATCAGCGTGGCCTCTGAGATAAGCTGGGATAAATCTGAGGATTCTGAAATCCTTCAATCTTGCATTTTCCCTTTCGACATGGATCCGATTCCTTGCAATCTGCTTCGCCATTTTGACTTCGGTCTCTGTGAACTTTCCATGGCATAGGGGGGTATGTTCACCGAAACTCCCTCGGGCAATATTCCTTGAATGAGAAAGTCTTTGTCAGCCAAGATTACATCTCCAGACTTAAAATGATCCAACACTCCAATCTCCTGCACGATAGCCATATTGGACACGGAGGAAACAAATTGCTACTGCATGCTATCACTGTATTTGGAGTGACCCCCAATAAGAGATTGAATGAGTGTCTCCCTCTGTAGGATGAGTATGGGTTTCTGCTGTTCCATTGGACTTGGCGTGGCAATTTCAATGTCGGTACAGTCAATGACCATTCTACAATTTTTTAACACTTCAAAAGAAGCAGGGATACATGTTGCATTCCACTCTTTGCTTGGAACTGTGGTCATGATGTTTTCAAAAAACAATTTATGGAGCACATGAATAAGAGTGATGGTCACATTACTAGTGGTGTTAGTGCTACAATGGACAAGACTGGACAAGTGCAAATTAACATAGTTCTAAACTTCATGAGGGCAAAAAACCGTGGTCCTCAAGAGACAGCCCCTGCGGCCCCCATCCATTGGAATCTTCAAAACTCTGAATATAACCGACAACAGTTAGGAGGATGTTCTTTTCAGGTAGTCCAGTCTCCATCCTAATTACGTCATCTGACAGTGGAGAAGCAGAGTACCTCTCCTGGAAATACCCCTGCTTATCCATTAAGGCCTTCAACTCCATTTGATTTTCCTCCAGAATGATACCCTGAACAATGGACGGCAACAAATCTGCATCAGTGGATGGCATTGGTGGGTTGTGGGTGTCAGAGTTCGTGGAAGTGTTTGACAGCTCTTCAGCCTCTGCTGTGCCAACACTTGCTCCCAGATGCACTGCTGGTGCTGCTGTGTCCGGCTTATCTGTTTTACGGTTGAACCATACAGGTCCTGTTGCTTTGCCAGATGGAAAATGGCAGCTGCAAATCCTTAATATTAGGCCTCTTGTCAGCCCATCTGAAATACAATGAAAATACTTAGTGGCATACTTTCACATTAGTTATGATGTAGTTACTCTGCCTCCTGTCAGTCCAACTGAAATACAATGAAAATACATGGTGACATACTTTCACATTACTTGTAATGTTAGGAAGAATGTATGATAGCTACACATGCCTACTGTGTTGTTTACATGTCAAGGAATATAGTTGGCTAGCTGTATACAAGATGAAAGCAACACACACACGTATCATCATCTACTTGATTCATGTTGTAGCAATGTAGCTAGCTATGATGAGAAAGTGAAACACATGACGATCATTAGCTTGCTAGGTACCGGTATGGGGAATGGGATAGCTGACTTACCTTATCATTCCGATCCATCGCTCTCTCATAGTTGTGCACTCAATGGTTGATGGTTGTAGTCTGTTACAAAACACTTGGCCATTTCTCCAACTCGTTTTCTAAATTGAAAACTTAGCTAGACTTCCAAAACACGGGATAGCTAGCTAGCTAAGAAGCTAATTGGTCAAAGAACTCAAATAGAAGAAAGCAGAAATCGAAAATAGCAACAACAAAAAATGGAGCAGCCTAAAAAAAACTGTAACAAAATAAAATCTGAGTAATTACACTACATAGAATAATTTAAAAAATATGTTCAATATGTACAAATAAAGTTTTGATTTGAGCGTAATTTCTAATAAGTGGAGATGTCCAAACAGCTATCTGCAAAATGATATCCTTGCTAATTAACACAGATCCAAGTTCAGTTTTAGAGATCCATTAGCATCATTGCTGTAGGGTTAGCTGGAAGTTTATGACTGGTGTGGAACAGTGACAATGGGCAGCCTGTCCGTGCTTGGCTCGAATGGATGTGAAGTGATTTTTCCCAACACAGCCAGTTACTCACACAATCTTGTACCCAAAACCTCTTTTTCAACTGACTATTGTATTTTTTGATTGAATTGGACATTCTTAATATAAGGAGTAATCCATGAACGTCACGAGTTAATTGACACAAGCAAATTGGAGGAAATAGCAACTCTACTGAGCTATAACGACTACAGTGAATGGGTTAAATGACTTCTGGACAAGAAGGGTCCCGTAAAGCTCCTCCATGTTCTCACCACTTTCTTCGAGAGTTGAGCTTTTTGGGCGTGTTTTTCTGCCCAGGTGTTGAAGACGCATGCCAGATCTTACAATGCCTGCATAGATATATTTTACGTTTCAGATAACCACGATATGTTGTAGCAATCTGTCAGTCGATGACACAGTCGATAACGTGGAAGAAAGAAACAGTATTTAGCTTTGTTAAATATAAAGAGTTTTTTTTTATCATCATTGCTACATAGCTGAGAAGTGTCCCAGCAGAAGCAGAGATGAATTTATCCATCAATAGATGTATCATATCTTGGTCACAGACAAAGCCACATAGAACATCTCTGGCACAGATTCAACTACGGGACGGAAGTCGGTTTATTCACAGCTTCTTCGCCGTTCTACCCAACGCAGCTTATTTCTCTTGTTTGTTTTTTATTTGACATTTTTCACCACAAATAAACATGTATTTCTTCCCAGCTCACACTGCTTTAAATCATAGAATTATCAGAGAATATCACAGATTCCCTTTCCAATATTAACACATTTAAATCCATGAAAAGGTATGTGAATAGACTAACAGTACAGTCATTCACCCCTATGCAGACTCCTCCACCAGTAAGACATACCTGTCTAACAGAACACAGAGGGTGTTCTTTAATGGAAGCCTCTCCAACATAATCCAGGTAGAATCAGGAATTCCCCAGCGTAGCTGTCTAGGCCCCTTACTTTTTTCAATGTTTACTAATGACATGCCACTGGCTTTGAGTAAACAGTGTATCTATGTATGCTGAGGACTCAACACTATGCACGTCAGCTACTACAGAGAGCAAACATGAATCATTTGCATGTCAATCTCTCCTGGCTCTGTCACGCCCTGACCATAGTTTACGTTGTATTTTCTATGTTTTGATTGGTCAGGGTGTGATCTGAGTGGGCATTCTATGTTTCATGTCTTGTTTGTCTATTTCTATGTTCAGCCTGATATGGTTCTCAGTCAGAGGCAGGTGTTCGTCATTGTCTCTGATTGGGAACCATATTTAGGTAGCCTGGGTTTCACTGTGTGTTTGTGGGTGATTGTTCCTGTCTATGTGTTTTCACCAGATAGGCTGTTTAGGTTTTCGTTACGTTTATTGTTTTTGTAGTGTTTGTGTTTAGTGTGTTTTTTTTCATTAAAACATGGATCGCAATCTACACGCTGCATTTTGGTCCGACTCTCCTTCTCACGAAGAAAACCGTTACAGAATCACCCACCACCAACGGACCAAGCGGCGTGTCAACAGGCAGCAGCAGCAGCAAAAAGAGGAGTTACGTTGTAAGGATTTCTGGACATGGGAGGAAATCCTCGACGGGGGTGGACCATGGGCTCAACCGGGAGAATATCGCCGTCCCAAGGAAGAACTGGAGGCGGCGAAAGCTGAGAGGCGCAAATATGAGGAAGTAGCACGACGGAGCGGATGGAAGCCCGAGAGTAAGCCTCAAAAATTTCTTGGGGGGGGGGCTAACAGGGAGTATGGCTACGCCAGGTCGCAGACCTGAGCCAACTCCCCCTGTTTATCGTGAGGAGCCAAGGAGGAGACCAGAACCGGTGTTGGAGGTAAGCGAAGCAGAGACTGTGAAGGAGTTAATGGGGAAATTGGAGGAGAGTGAAATGAGGGAGTTGCTGTGTTGGTGCTTTAAATATGATATTCGCCCGAAGGAGCGTGTCGGGGATTTATTGGCACCTGGGTCAGTGCTCTCTACTCGTCCTGAGGTGCGTGCTAGTCAGCTGGTGAAGACAGTGCCAGTCTCACGCACCAGGCCTCCTGTGTACCTCCCTAGCCTTGCATGTCCTGTGCCAACACCGCTCTCAAGATCTCCAGTACGCCTTCACGGTCTAACCCATCCTGTGCCACCTCCACACCCCAGCCCTCCGGTAGCAGCTCCCCGCACCAGGCTTCCTGTGCGTGTCCTCGGCCCAGTACCACCAGTGCCAGCACCACGCATCAGGCCTACAGTGCGCCTCGCCTGTCCAGCGCTGTCGGAGCCCTCCTCCTCTCCAGCGTTGTCGGAGTCTCCCGCCTGTTTAGCGCTGTTAGAGCCTTCCTTCTCTACAGCGCTGCCGGAGTCTCCCGCCTGTTCAGAACTGCCAGTTTGCAAAGAGCTGCCAGTTAGCATAGAGCTGCCAGTTAGCATAGAGCTGCCAGTTAGCATAGAGCTGCCAGTTAGCATAGAGCTGCCAGTTAGCATAGAGCTGCCAGTTAGCATAGAGCTGCCAGTTAGCATAGAGCTGCCAGTTAGCAAGGAGCTGCCAGTCTGCAAGGAGCTGCCAGTCTGCATAGAGCTGCCAGTCTGCATGGAGCTGCCAGTCTGCAAGGAGCCGCCAGAGCTGCCAGTCTGCAAGGAGCCGCCAGAGCTGCCAGTCTGCAAGGAGCCGCCAGAGCTGCCAGTCAGCAAGGAGCCGCCAGAGCTGCCAGTCAGCATGGAGCAGCCAGGGCCGCCAGTCAGCATGGAGCAGCCAGGGCCGCCAGTCAGCATGGAGCAGCCAGGGCCGCCAGTCAGCATGGAGCAGCCAGGGCCGCCAGTCAGCATGGAGCAGCCAGTCAGCATGGAGCAGCCAGAGCAGCCAGTCAGCATGGAGCAGCCAGAGCTGCCAGTCAGCATGGAGCAGCCAGTCAGCATGGAGCAGCCAGAGCTGCCAGTCAGCATGGAGCAGCCAGTCAGCAGGGAGCAGCCAGAGCTGCCAGTCATCATGGAGCAGCCAGTCAGCATGGAGCAGCCAGAGCTGCCAGTCGACCAGACTCTCCCAGATCTGCCAGTCGACCAGACTCTTCCAGATCTGCTAGTCGACCAGACTCTTCCAGATCTGCCAGTTGACCAGACTCTTCCAGATCTGCCAGTCGTCCAGACTCTTCCAGATCTGCCAGTCGACCAGACTCTTCCAGATCTGCCAGTCGACCAGACTCTTCCAGATCTGCCAGTCGACCAGACTCTTCCAGATCTGCCAGTCGACCAGACTCTTCCAGATCTGCCAGTCGACCAGACTCTTCCAGATCTGCCAGTCGACCAGACTCTTCCAGATCTGCCAGTCGACCAGATTCTCCCAGATCCGCCAGTCGACCAGATTCTCCCAGATCCGCCAGTCGACCAGATTCTCCCAGATCCGCCAGTCGACCAGATTCTCCCAGATCCGCCAGTCGACCAGATTCTTCCAGATCTGCTAGTCGACCAGGATCTGCTGAAACCGCCAGCCAGCCAGGTTCTGGTAGTTTCTACTACCTGCCTGGGCTTCCTCTCAGTGCTGAGCTTCTTCTCAGTGCTGAGCTTCCTCTCAGTGCTGAGCTACCCATCTGTCCCGAGTTACCTCTGTCCCGAGCTGTCCCTCTGTCCCATGTTATCATTGTGGTGGGTAACCTATTTAGGGACGTTTAGGAGGGGGATTAAAACTGTCATGGAGTGGGGTCCACGTCCAGCGCCAGAGCCGCCACCGCGGACAGATGCCCACCCAGACCCTCCCCTATAGGTTCAGGTTTTGCGGCCAGAGTCCGCACCTTGGGGGGGGGGTACTGTCACGCCCTGACCATAGTTTACTTTGTATTTTCTATGTTTTGATTGGTCAGGGTGTGATCTGAGTGGGCATTCTATGTTTCATGTCTTGTTTGTCTATTTCTATGTTCAGCCTGATATGGTTCTCAGTCAGAGGCAGGTGTTCGTCATTGTCTCTGATTGGGAACCATATTTAGGTAGCCTGGGTTTCACTGTGTGTTTGTGGGTGATTGTTCCTGTCTATGTGTTTTCACCAGATAGGCTGTTTAGGTTTTCGTTACGTTTATTGTTTTTGTAGTGTTTGTGTTTAGTGTGTTTTTTTTCATTAAAACATGGATCGCAATCTACACGCTGCATTTTGGTCCGACTCTCCTTCTCACGAAGAAAACCGTTACAGGCTCAAAGTAGAGGAGAGATTGACTTCATCGCTACTTGTATTCGTGAGATGTATTGACATGTTGAAAGCACCGAGCGGTCTGTTTAAACGACTAGCACAGAGCTCAGACACCCGTGCATACCCCACAAGGCATGCCACCAGAGGTCTCTTCACAGTCCCTAAGTCCAGAACAGACTACGGGAGGTGCAGAGTACTAGATAGAGACATGACTACATGGACCTCTATTCCACATCAGGTGAATCCTTTGATATACTTCCTGATTTGATATACCTCTATACGGGAATTACAGCTTCTGTTTTACATCTGGAATTTAATTTTCATAACCTATAGAACTATTCTATTTGTAGCTTTTTTTGCTGTCTGTCAAAAAGAAAATCTATATTCTGCTCAGTACCTCTCCTTTGTATTTCAGGTAACTGGTAACTGATGTGGAGCATTAAAAATACACCTTATGGAACAGCGGGGGCTGTGAAGCAACACAAACATAGGGATAGACACATGCATAACAACACGCATGAAAACATACACACTTTACACACACGTACACATGGATTTTGTGTTGTAGATATGTGGTAGTGGAGTATGGGCCTGAGGGCACACACTTAGTGTGTTGACAGCAGCTACAGAGGATCCATAATACGCAATTCCCCAGCCCTAATTCCCATGCCTCAGGCCTCTACCACACACCCAAACACACCTCAGCCTTGTTACCCATCCCATAGACAAGGTCATATATTTTGAGACTCATCCATTGAAAGAGCCGGAATGGCTCATAGAGCTCCTGTTTCTGTAGCGTGAGGCAGGTTGATGTACAAGTACACCCCCTGGACAGGATGCTTGTTTGTCACAGGGCCTTAACCCCAATCTATCTTCTTAATGCAGAGTGCCATGCAGAGACACACCGGTTCACATTTTTACAGTCTTTGGTATGACTCGGCCACGAGGTACATTGGCGCGCACATGGGACTGGACATCACAATGCCAGTGTGATGAAGGAAGGGGAAGAATCTGACCTTTAAGAGGTTTAGCACGTTGAGTATAGCACGTTGAGTATGACATTCACCCCTTCTTGGAATTAGTGCTACAGGATGCAAGTTTGTGTTTGAAAAAGCTAGCCTTAGCTTTCCTAACTGACTGAGTATGTTGGTTCCTGACTTCCCTGAAAAGTTTTACATGGCAGGGGCTATTCGATGCTAATGCAGAATGCAATAGGATGTTTTTGTGCTGGTCAAGGGCAGTCATGTCTGGGGTGAACCAAGGCCTATATCTGTTCTTAGTTCTACATATTTTGAATGGGGCATGCTTATTTAAGATGGAGAGGAAAGTAATTTTAAAGAGCAACCAGGCACCTTCTACTGACGGGATGAGGTCAATATCCTTCCAGGATACCTGGGCCAGGTCGATAAGAAAGTTCTGCTCACTGAGGTGTTATAGGGAATGTTTGACCGTGATAAGGGGTGGTCGTTTGACCGCAGACCCATTACACACGCAGGCAATGAGGCAGTGATCGCTGAGATCCTGGTTGAAGACAGCAGAGGTGTATTTAGAGGGCAAGTTGGTCAAGATGATATCTAAGAGGGTGCCCATGGTTACAGACTTAGGGTTGTACCTGGTAGGTTCCTTCATCATTTGTGTCAGATTGAGGGCATCCAGCTTAGATTGTAGGACGGCCGGGGTGTTAAGCATGTCCCAGTTTAGGTCACCTAACAGTACGAACTCTGAATATAGATGGGGGGCAATCAGTTCACATATGGTGTCCAGGGCACAGCTGGGGGCTGAGGGGGGTCTATAACAAGCGGCAATGGTGAGAGACCTGTTTCTGGAAAGGTAGATTTTTAAAGTAGAAGCTTGAATTGTTTTGGCACAGACCTGGATAGTATGACATAACTCTGCAGGCTATCTCTGCAGGAGATTGCAACTCCGCCCCCTTTGGCAGTTCTATCTTGTCGGAAAATGTTATAGTTAGGGATTGAAATTTCTGGGTTTTGTGGCCTTCCTGAGCCAGGATTCAGACACATCCTGTTGGCGGAGGGTGCTAACGCAGTGAATAAAACAAACTTAGGGAGGAGGCTTCTAATGTTAACATGCATGAAACCAAGGCTTTTACTGTTACAGAAGTCAACAAATGAGAGCGCCTGGTGAATGGGAGTGGAGCTAGGCGCTACAGGGTCTGGGTTAACCTCTACATCATCAGAGGAACAGAGGAGGTGTAGGATAAGGGTACGGCTAAAGGCTATAAGAACTGGTCGTCTAGGACGTTCGGAACAGAGAGTAAAAGGAGCAGATTTCAGGGTGCGGAAGAATAGATTCAAGACATAATGTATAGGGTATGGTAGGATGTGAATACAGTGGAGGTAAACCTAGGCATTGAGTGGCGATGAAAGAGGTTTTGTCTCTAGAGGCACCATTTAAGCCAGTTGAGGTCACTGGCAGTGTGTGGGGTGTGGAACAAAAAGGCTAGCTAAGGCATATTGATCAGGGCTGGATTTTCTACAGTGAAATAAGGCAATATAGGTATTGTAGCCCAAGAAATTGGCTGATGGACCTCTTCAGCCAGCCGGGAGATGGGCCTAGCTCGTGGCTAGCTCAAGGCTAACTTGTGCTTGCTTTGGGACAGAGACGTCAGTCAGGAGTAGCCACTCGGATAGCAGCTAGCTAGCTGCGATGATCCGGTGTAAAGGTTCAGAGCTTGTGGTAGGAATCCGGAGATGTGGTAGAGAAAAAGCAGTCCGATATGCTCTGGGTTGATATCGCACTGTGCAGACTGGCAGGAATTGACCGGGCTGAGGCTGGCTGATGTCCGAGTTAACGGTGATGACCGCTAGCAGTGGCTAACTGACTACTTGCTAGCTAGTAGCTAGTTAGCTGGATAGTTTCTGATGGGGCTTCTAAAGTGCAAAAAAATTGCAGATCCGTACCACATTGGGTGAGGCGGGTTGCAGGAGAGTATGTTCAGTCTGTAGATGGGAATAGACATTTTTTTTTAAATAATAAAAAAAATATATACCAAATATATACGAAGAAAAATAAATATACATGGGACGGGACGGGACAAGACAACAGACGTTTGACTGCTAAGCCATCTTGGCTTACTAAAGGTAGTGGCAGAGTATACTACTGTATGTGTTTTAACAGGGGTATTTTATTTTGAAACAGCAGTGTTCTTAGAGTGTACTGGGTCAAGAGGTTTCTCGGAGGTTAATGTTTTTTTTCTGAATTTGTTTTGCTATATTGCTTTATATGATGCTATATTATTTTTCAAGTCAATATTGACATATCTTATCCTGCTCTAGCAAAGCTGACATTGGAAATGCAGTTGCAGACTATTGGTTTGGTACACTGCCCAGTGTATCCCTGTTGCAGCCCCATTAAAATTCAAATTAAAACAGAGAGGGATGTCTTCTGGATCGACAACAACGGTTTGCAGCCACAGGAATAGCTAGCTGCCTGTTGTTGGCGCAGTAGAAAGTTATGTTATGGTTACAATTACTGCTTGCTGACAATGCCACCAAATATTACATGTTGAACTTGGTAACTGCGGTCTTTGGACAAAGCCAGATACTGTTCCCTCATTGGGTACCTTAATAAAAGTCAATACAAACAAGTGAACATTTTGTGGATTGAGGTGTAGGGGCAAAGCTTATGATTGACAGACACTGCTTCTCCTTCCTCTGTGACCGTATAGAGCCGCACAGTGGAGGTGTCATAATAAAACCTAGCGGTCAAACAAGGAAATGGTTCCAATCGTTTTTCCACCATCCATTTTTCCCATAAAGAATTTTAGAAACACTTCAAATAAGGGGTGTGTTTTGTGTAGGCTTACAATAGCGTGGCGTTTTGAAAACCATGTATATCTCTCTTGGGCAAGGTGACTTTTATCAATATATTCGGCTCTCTTTTTACTCTCAGAATCGAAAATGCTAATTAGCATCTAAGTAGACATCATGAGAGCCTACAAATTCATGCAAGCTCGTGCACGTCAACTCTAGCTGACACCTTTGCAAACAGGTATTGTGCCAATTTAAAACTTGCACAAGTTCACAGAATTGTAAATTTAAAGAAATGTAGCCAATTTATTCATTACTAAATGTAGCTAACATTAGATACGTAGATAATCCAGAGATTCTTAGCTTTGCCTCGATTCGGCAGTCTTGTCCAGATCATCATGGCATCTGTAGTTCTTTGTTATAGCCACATTAGCAGCTAATTAGCTTTTTATTTTGGAGGGGTTAAAAAGAGGTGAATATATTGATAAAAGTCACCTTGTCCTAGAGAGATTTACACAGTTATGAAAATGCCACACCAGGGTAAGCCTACCCGAACCACAGCCCTTATTTTAAATGTTTCTCAAATCTTTTATGGGGAAAATGAATGTTGGAAAAGCGATTGAAACCATTTCCTTGTTTAACTGCTAGCTTTTATGGGTGTTATGACTCATACTATGGTATTATACATGATTTGCTCAACTCTCGAATTGAAGAGGCACATCACAACATGGAAACGCTAACCGAATAGAAGTCCCATAGCTCTGTGATATGCACCTCTATACAATCATTGCCATTACTCAATACAAGCCTTGCAATTTTGACATTCCAGTTGTGTTTATGTTACTTGTTAGTTGCTCCAAGGTTTTCGTTATATGATGTGTAAATTCTATAGTCGAATGTTGAATAAAAAATATGTCCATACTATATTCTCTGGGCATTACTGAGTCAAATGAATAAAATGAGTCAATATATTAGTCAGGAAAAAGTGCCGAACTTCCCATCACTACTATGAACTCCTGGCTAAACGTGCGGTGGTAAATTCACGGCTTTAGGTAAAGGCTAAGCGCCTATCAATTTGGTTTCTCCAGCTTAGGGGGTGTTTTCAGAGTTGATTTGAAAAGCTAATGTTCATGCATTTTATGCCTTTGTTTTCAGTAATGTGAAGATATTTGAACATTGATATGTAAATGTTGCAATAGCATTGCCAAATGAGAATTCACCAAAGATTTATGCCAGGCAAAGGTAGGTCCTTTAGGATGCCCTTTAGGATGCCCTTTCTCCTCATTCAGAAAGAACTGTTGGTGAGGTAACAGAAAGTTACCAGCTGTCAGATATACTGATTGATATGAGTTTATTCTATTGACACTCAATGAGCTCTTTGCCTTTTGTAGCCCTACACAAGTAGAGTTATTGCTATATAGGTAAATATGTTTATGTTTTCAAATTACGTATTTTTGTCAGCTATTTTCATCCTTTTTCAGACTCAACTGGTGCTACTCCAGAACCAACTAATTAGGCTGCCGGGTCATCTATCTTAACACTTCCCCACTCAAATGATCAATTGCAAAGCCAGGCTGGACCAGGCCAGGGCACTGCAATAATTGAACCCTATCTTCACGAAGCACCCCCATCCAACTGCCCATCATCATAACAGACAGATTCCCCAGGCCGGTACTGTTCAGCAGAATGAAGCCTGTAACCAGGGAGTGCTTAACATCCACAATCATCTCCTTCCATCCAAATGAGCCCACTGTCCTCTGCCAAACATGTCATTTCCTTTATGATCACTCTATCACACTTAATGTGCCCACAATTACAGGGCTCAACTGGATCTTAATAAACCCAAGAGTGAACTTTATGCACCATTATGTCCTATCAGTGAACGCGGAATGGGGGGGGGGGGGGGGGGGGATCTGTTTCAGTACAGCAGTGGAGATCTTGACCCATAGCCCTGGGGCCTATAGCCTAATTTCCGTATGAGGATTTCTAATATGTGAAAAGGGCTGTTAAGTCCTTTTAATCGAGTTCAAGAGAAAATGACTGTACTGTACCTAAACCAGTTCCCTATAGCTTTCGACTGGCCTCGCCCTTTACATTTCCTTTGCTTCAGGGTGGAAAAGGCGTCACCGACAGAACCCGCTACCGTTGGTGTTGTCAACTTATAAGGCCAGACGTAAGTGATCGACATGACAGACAGAGGCAGATGGAAGCGGGTTGCCAATGCGTTCCCTCTGAGAGCGGCCCATGTCAGCGGTGAGTAATAGCGTTGTTACGGGAATGGAGTCACCACGAGAAGTGTCTGTCATGTGATTAATATGACCCAGAGTCTGAGGTGTAATCTGGGAAGAGCTGCGCCGCTGCAAGGCTTTCTCGTCCGCTCATAACCTCATACATAGTCAGGAATGGCTCTGCAATAGCCTGGTTCCCAGATCTGTTGGCGCTGTCTTGGCAGCTCGTGTAGGGTCATTGTCATGACATGCTGGCAAGGCAGTACAAGCCGATCTGGAACCAGGCTAGCTCTGCAATACGTCCAAATTACAACGTGTCATCGATCTCACAATGCTTGATACAGACGGATTCTTGATATTTGTTTTGCTTTGCTGTGCTGGATTATTATTGGTGTAAGTGTTTTTTTTGTTGTTTTAATACAGTGGGAATGTTTTTTTAAATGTGTACTGTAGAAAGGATGTCTGCACCACTGAGGACATAAGAGATAAGATGTTTTGGTATCAACTACCTTGGCCCTGCCTGGATAATAATATCACTAATAATACACACAGTAGATACTAGGCTACACATTTACCACTGTACCACCAGAATCACTAGTCCATTATTGTTATCATAAATGGTCATCAACTATACCTTGTCTTTGATTGATTGGTTGTTTTTTACACACAGTACATACCGACAGGGATAACAAAACAGAGTCAATGACTTATTTCTATTGTGTTTTCCTTTTCTGTTTTTTTCTCTACCATCCTTTAGATTAATATTTCCTGTGGCTGATCTATTCGCTTGACTCCCTCATACTATAGCGAATCTAAGGACTTGTTTCACAGGCACCTGTATGGACACCCATTGGTCACACAGAAGGGGAGCATTGACATGTGGGGACCCTTTGACCCCTTTACAGCATCATCAATCAGTCTCAAGGCCACACAGACAGTTTGGCCATTTGTTATTCGCTTTTTCCTTTCTCTCCTTAGCCCACCTTCAGCAAACACACACACGCAGGCACAGACACACTGCTGTGGTGTGTCCCCCACACACACACTTTAAGGCTCCCCAGAGATGGCCATCAATCTTAGAGTACATGCTATTGATTAATATCCACAGTGGCCACACATAGACAACTACATACGTACACTAAGTAAATACAGTTGAAGTCGGAAGTTTACATACACCTACTTAGATTGAAGTCATTAAAACCTGTTTTTCAACCACTCCACAAATGTCATGTTAACAAACTATAGTTTTGGCAAGTGGGTTAGGACATATACTTCGTGGATGACACAAGTAATTTTTTCAACAATTGTTAACAGACAGATTATTTCTCTTAAAATTCACTGTATCACAATTCCAGTGGGTCAGAAGTTTACATACACTAAATTGACTGTGCCTTTAAACAGCTTGGAAAATTCCAGAAAACAATGTCATGGCTTTAGAAGCTTCTGATAGGCTAATTGACATCCTTTGAGTCAATTGAAGGTGTACCTGTGGATGTATTTCAATGCCTACCTTCAAACTCAGTGCCTCTTTGCTTGACATCATGGGAAAGTCAAACGAAAACAATTGTAGACATCCACACGTCTGGTTCATCCTTGGGAGCAATTTCCAAATGCCTGAAGGTACCACGTTCATCTGTACACACAATAATACGCAAGTATAAACACCATGGGACCATGCAACCATCATACCAGTCAGGAAGGAGACACGTTCTGTATCCTAGAGATGAACATACTTTGGTGCAATAAGTGCAAATCAATCCCAGAACAACAGCAAAGGACCGTGTGAAGATGCTGGAGGAAACAGGTACAAAAGTATCTATATCCACAGTAAAATGAGTCCTATATCGACATAACCTGAAAGTCCGCTCAGCAAGTAGGAAGCCACTGCTCCAAAACCGCCACAAAACATACAGACTAGGGGTTGCAACTGCACATGGGGACAAAGATCTTACTTTTTGGAGAAAAGTCCTCTGGTCTGATGAAACAAAAATAGAACTGTTTGGCCATAATGACCATTGTTATGTTTGGAGGAAAAAGGGGGAGGCTTGCGACCCAAAAAACACCATCCCAACCATGAAGCATGGAGGTGGCAGCATCATGTTGTGGGGGTGCTTTGCTGCAGGATGGACTGGTGCACTTCACAAAATAGATGGCCTCATGAGGTTGGAAAATTATGTGGATATATTGAAGCAACATCTCAAGACATCAGTCAGGAAGTTAAAGCTTGATCGCAAATGGATCTTCCAAATGGACAATGACCCCGAACATACTTCCAAAGTTGTGACAAGATGGCTTAAGGGCAACAAAGTCAAGGTATTGGAGTGGCCATCACAAAGCCCTGACCTCAATCCTATAGAAAATTTGTGGGCAGAACTGAAAAATCATGTGCGAGCAGGGAGGTCTACAAACCTGACTCAGTTACACCAGCTCTGTCAGGAGGAATGGGCCAAAATTCACCCAACTTATTGTTGGAAGCTTGGGGAAGGCTACCTGAAGTGTTTGACCCAAGTTAAACAATTTGAAGGCAATGCAACCAAATACTAATTGACTGTATGTACATTTCTGACCCACTGGGAATGTGATGAAAGAAATAAAAGCTGAATAAATAACTCTCTCTACTATTATTCTGACATCTCACATTCTTAAAATAAAGTGATGATCCTAACTGACCTAAGACATGGAATTTTTATTAGGATTACTGTAAATGTCAGGAATTGTGAAAACTGAGTTTAAATGTATTTGGCTAAGGTGTATGTAAACTTCCGACTTCAGCTGTACATACAACTGCTGCTGCTCATGCAGATACACTTGCTACTTTCCCCCTTTCTCCACCCCTCCCCCAAAAAGAACACAGCACAGTACACACACAGGCTGAACCATTGATTTCAGGTTTCCCCTCTGGGCTGTTTGTGAGTCTCTGATTTAAGTTGGGTCTATTTTATGACAGGCCCATTTTAACAGCACCTTTGCTGATTAGTGATACAGCTATACCTTTGTGTGCTGTGACAGGGCCAGTGATGGATGCTTATGTGAAAAGTAACCAACTACTGTAGAGGTTTGAATCAGGAGTGATGAACGTGTGTGTGTGTGTGTGAGAGAGAGAGAGAGAGAAATCTGGGTTGAGGAGTGAAAAGTAAAATTTCTGTTCTGAATATGTGACACGTGCAGAGGGATGACATCATCACCACCCGCTACAGCTTGCAGAGATACAGTGGGTGCATTTGTAAATTCAATCTGGAGTGCCAGAGCCAACGTTTACCGACACCGGTCATATTCAACGGGTGTTGAGCGTTCGTAAATTCATCAGTTATTCTGCGCTCTGGCATACTCAGACGAGAGTGCTCTGAAATTGGAGTAGATAGCCAGAGTGAATTTACGAACCCATCCAGGATGTACAGTGTATGGACCATAGAAATAGAATGAATAGAATGGGTGTCCCCATTCAAGTCAATGACGGCATAATGGGTGGACTGGTGGCCATAAGAACAAAGTAGGAAGTGTACTTATCAATCTGTACTGTGCTTTGTTAAATCAAGTCAACTGACATTACAGAAATACATTCCATTCCATGAACCACATCAGTTAACATCATTTGAATGAACATTCTACATTACCATGGAAATGATTGCATCACAATCCCAGGCAGCCATTGCAAGTGTACCCATAAATTTACCAGAGCTTCCAATTCTGTTCTATTCATTCTATTTCTATGGCATAGACAGCTCAAAAGACACAGCCCATGGGTCCAAAATAGCTTCATGCCAGTAACCATGGTGACGACAGACAGCACTTCACAGCTTCCCAGCATCATAACCAGACAGAACAGCGATCCTCTTAACCACTAAAGCACCACTAAATCACCGTAATGCCAACGCAAAACACTGGGCTGGATTGTTCTATGTCAATAGTAAAGGGTTAAAACGTGGTTAATGTCACTAGAACATGGTCATCTCACCTCATAGATCATATCATTACTGAGTCTATTCACAAGTACGGTAGCACGGGGGGTAGTGGGTGGGTCACATGGTTTACAAAGAGTTCATCTGTATTTTTGTTCGAGCTTCATCCCAAAAATGATAATGTTGCATTTATCTGTAGGCTAGATTATGACCGTTCAGTGGTTTTGATTCATTTTCATTTGCTATTAATTTATATCCCCCTTTTTCTATTCCCCTCTGACAATTAACATTACTGGAATAAAACTGCTCTCTAAAAATCATGTTACTACTACGGTTAAAGTCAACTAAAGGTGCTTTACATTACTGTGGAGTTATAGTCTTTTCTTCTTAGGTTTAGGTTTGTATCATTTTTGGGCTGTGAGAAACGTAACCTATTAAACAGGGAGTTAGAGGTTTGCCTATCCCACTGTCCCTCTGTGGCTTTTGCAGTAGCCAAATACATTTGTTGTGCTCTCCAAGGTCCATTTGGATTCCACTTAGCACAATATCTGCACAGCCAGGGCTACTCAATAATTTCCCCCCTCTCTCTCTCTCTCTATCTCTCTCATATATTTTCAAAACGTGACAATGTACAATCGGGTGTTATGTTGAAATTGGCTGGTATCAAGAGGACGCATGCCAGATAATTCATTAGACGTACCGTTTTGTAGAACCGGAGGGGCACAGCCATCCTGGCTGGCGAGCTAAGTAAGCTTGGCAAAGGGGGTGTGAGAGAGCCTCAGTCCAGCGTGGTGTGGGGAGCATTTTGGCAATAGTGTTGCGTGGGTAAAATCATTGGGGTAGGCAAGCCCCCCCACACACATTTTTATTTTATTTTTACAACCTATGTCTTGTGATAATTGCGTTGTTTGCTCTATAACCTGTTACGTCATAGGCCTAAAGGCCGAGACAATAAGACACAGTGACAGAATAAATTCAACCACACCTTTGTTTCATCACAAAACCAGATAGCAACCTCTGTCCGTTGAAGTCCACAAAGCACATTGCATGTAACAGACAGTTACATGACCTACTGCATGGTCAAGCAAGTTAATCTTTCCAACATTTTCGGACAACTTAATTTAGACAACTATTGATTTAGAACCACAGAGTGTTACTGCAAGTCGCAAAGACAACAGGGGCTGCCTCCATTATTCCAGCACCATTTCAACCATTTCAACGTCAACAAAACACCTCTTCTTAGTCTAATACAGTGACAACTAAAAGAGACCAAAAACGATTTAGTCCAATCAATGTATTGTAAATATGATGTGGCTGTCCATGGTGCTGACTTGTGTGTGTGTGTGTGTGTGTGTGTGTGTGTGTGTGTGTGTGTGTGTGTGTGTGTGTGTGTGTGTGTGTGTGTGTGTGTGTGTGTGTGTGTGTGTGTGTGTGTGTGTGTGTGTATGTGTTTGTGTGTGTGTGTGTGTGTGTGAGAGCGTTCATCAAGTAGAAAAACATGTTGACTCACCCTACTTGTAAAGACATGACAATGCCATCCTCCTCTCTTTCATGTTGATGAAATGGTCTATCACTCTGTCACACAGTGCGCACTTTTATTTTTGGTTGTCCTAGACTATCTGGCAAAACTTCTTGTTCACTAGCCTAACTTCCATTCATGGGCAATGTTAGATAGTTAACATTAGCATTCTGCGTCTAGCTACATATTGAACTTCCATCCTTTCAGGCCAGAGACACAATGTATGAATTAATGGTTCGATCAGAATCGCCATTATAATCATTGGCCAGTACAGAGAATTAAGTAAAACCACAAATCCACATCCCTATCTCCATCCGGGGACAATTTTAGCTAGCTAGCTAGCCACCAGAGGACAGCAACACAACGAGATGCAACAAATCAAGTTGTTTCTGTCAATGATGTAGCTCTCAATGGGATTTGACAGGACTGATGCCAAAATCCAAGCTGGCTTCCCATTACACTTTTTTTGGTGCGCCAGGACCATTCACAGTTGAGCTCGCTCAGTTTAGCTCAAGGCTGATTGGCAAATGTATTAAACGTTTTTTTATAAAGGGAGGCCAAATGCTCGCTGGCTTCCTTTGCATTCCATGCTGCAGTACGGATGGCAACAACATCGTACCCGTTTGGACCAGACAGCATCAGATAGATGGCCTACACGTAGAGAGACATAGGGGGCGCTGTTTCGCTCACTCGGATACTTTCTCATGTGAGATACGTTCAGCCTCTTGCGAACTGAAGGAAAATTATGAAACACAGAGAGACGAAATATACTTTTCAAAAAAAATGTACTTATTCTTTTTTTGGTCCATTGTTTTGCTTCCCTTGGCATCCATGAGTACACGCCACTGTATTTGGGTGACTGTCGCCATTTTCGTTTTCAGAGGCTTAAGTCACAGTTGCATTGAGGCTAGCGGTAAGTAGTGAGAGTAGGTCTAAGGCAATACTGGTAAGACCCACACATCTGGATGATAACATGTTTTCCATGTTATTTGATCATTATAGTTTTTTAAATTTGATGTGGATGTTTTATCTATGACCCTATTACCAACAGAACCAAATACCCGCTCTGCACGACTGACATCGGGAAATTAATGAACAATGCCATGTCAGTATCACCAAGTCATTTTAGTGTGCATGCGCTGCATCGAGGATGGCAATAAATTCAGTTAGTTCACTATCGGGTTCAGGTCAAACCTGTGTGCCCATTTTATTATGCAAGTGCCAACATGATTCCAACCTTGGAATGCGTGGCACGGGATATCACCCACTGCGTGCCCTCCTTTGGCCCAATGATGTCCATGTTTCCCTTTGAACGAGGGGGTCGCCCTTGGTCTCTGTGATGAGAAATATACATGTAGGTCTTTATGGAAGAATAATATGTATCCCAGGGTTGAAGCATAACTCATTTGTGTCAATTACTTCAACACAGACGGGCTTATTATAGTAATGGAAGATTACTATGGAGTGGCCTGCCTGACCTTAAAGGGCCCCAGTGGACTAAAGAGACGGTTTTACTGTCACATACATCATGTGTTGTTTTACAGGGTCGGCCATAGTAGTGGTGCACCCCTGGAGCAAAGTATGGTTAAGTGCCTTGCTCAAGGGCACATCGCTAGGCTACCTGCCACCCTACAGCTTCTCCTCTGGGGTTTGAGTGTCTTCTCCAGGGATGAGTGCTGTCGGGTGGGGGGTCAATGCTCACTGCGCTAGACAATGACATACATCCATCACGTTGATGACGTCTATAAAGTCTCCGACGACATCTGCTGAGAGCTGTGGGGAGAACAGATACCCCGACTGCGGTGCTCTCCACTCCGCCCTCGGCTCCGTGGGTTCCCCTCTCAACTGAAAACTGTCTCCATCTAGCGGTGCTCCGGCTGAGCATCAGTGACAGTGCCAAGAGAGAAAGAGGCTGGAACAACGGCCTGTGTATTAGCAACCACCGCAAATACACTTTCAGTCAAAGCTAATTTTATGTACAACGTACTGCAGGCTGTTGCTTTGATGTGATACTACTCTGTCAGTACGGTTTGGTATAATTTCACACTGCCTCCGGGACTGACCGGTACGGTACTCCGTACGGTACGTGTCTCTGTACGGTGTCCGTTTCAGAAAGGTATTTGGTTAATGATGACACGGTCGTGCATAACGGGGTATCCGCAAGGCATCAAGGAGGAGCGCTCCATTTGATTACACAGAAGTTAAAGGATGCCCGGAGCGCGTGACACGCCCCCAACGAGCTGGGGAGAGGAACTTGGTTCTTCCGCGCAGCTGCACAACAGCGAGAGTGGCGGAGAGGAGAGGCAGCTGAGCCAACAACTTCGATATTCCCATTTGTTGCTCTCCTTAAACGATTCCGCGAATTCGGTCATTGATTCCCCTTCTCTCTCTAGTGGTTATTATATAATTATTAAACGGTTGCCTCCGCTGGTGACATTTTGAGCTGGAGCGGCAGCTTGTGGATATGGTGGTGGCACACTTGTGTATTTGTGTGTGTATGTGGTGAGCGCGTGTGTGTCAGTGTGTGTGTGTGTGTGTGTGTGTATGTGATTTTATGTCCTTTCGCGATTCAGCTGCGAACACAGAACACCGTTGTCGGTGTGGACTCGGCCCATACAGTCATTGGTCTCCGAAGAGGATCACAGTCGCGCTTTTCTTGAAAAACTCGAGCAATAGGAAGGAGCTGATTTTCAAGGTGTTGTTTGGCAAGAGAAAGAGCTCGAGAATGTCCTTGTATGATTGGAGCCAAGTCTTTCCCGGTGTTTGGAGCACGGAATTACCCCCGTGTTGAACTTGTTGCTGGTTCGTTTCAACCACTTTTCCAAGGGGAGAATATTCTGCATACTTCTGTGTGCAGAGAGGATTGTTTTATATTAGAAAGAGAACGGAAATCTTCATTTTTCAAACCAGTCGCTTTTACGCAGAGGTGAGTGGGCTACATTATTAGTTTGTTGTATGTGCTTTCAATTACCAGACTATTGCCGTTGAATCATGTATGTTATACTGCTAAATATTGGTTCGGCGGAGTCACTGATACTAGAACCATTGACTACTCGCTCTCACGATTTATATTCACTATCGACGACAGTAGGGATATACGTGGGACATGTCTGTGCAATGCATTTAGATTTTATTATTTATTGAGTTTCAGAAGCAAACAGAATGAACAGCAAGTGGACGATATATTCATATCAGCCATGCATGATTTGTTACAGTGTAGCCATATGAGTAGGCTAATGCTTGGGTTGCCTTTCCAGATGTCCTCTCGCCGCGCTGTGGTTCTGTGATCGCCCACCGGAGCGTCGAGAGCTCTTCACCCGGACCGGGTCGCACACAGTGGGTCACCATGGCAGCGGGAGTGGCGGCGTGGTTACCATTCGCCCGGGCGGCTGCTATAGGATGGATGCCGGTAGCCAGTGCGCCCATGCCGACGCCTCCACCTGACAACCGGCGAAAACAGGACGGGCTCATCTTGCTCAATGTCAGCGGTCAGAAGTTCCAGACGTGGCGGAATACATTGGAGCGGTACCCGGACACTTTACTGGGCAGCACGGAGCGGGAATTCTTCTTCCACGAGGAGACAAATGAATACTTTTTCGACCGTGACCCGGATATTTTCAGACACATTCTGAACTTCTATCGTACCGGGAAGCTGCACTACCCGCGCCAGGAGTGCATCTCGGCCTACGATGAGGAGCTGGCTTTCTTTGGGATCATACCGGAGATCATAGGGGACTGCTGCTATGAAGAGTACAAGGACCGGCGGCGGGAGAACCAGGAGAGAATCCAGGATGACGAGGACAGCGAGAACCAGAACGATATGGTCCCGCCGGATATGACATTCAGAGAAACCATGTGGCGAGCCTTCGAGAACCCCCACACGAGCACCATGGCCCTGGTGTTTTATTATGTCACCGGCTTCTTCATTGCAGTTTCCGTGATGGCCAACGTGGTGGAGACGGTCCCGTGCGGGACTTTGCCAAATCGGGTCAAACAGGTCTCGTGCGGGGAGCGGTATGCCTTGGCATTTTTCTGTCTGGATACGGCCTGCGTCATGATCTTCACCGTGGAGTACCTACTGCGTCTAATGGCGGCGCCCAGTCGCTGGAACTTCATCAAGAGCGTGATGAGCGTCATCGATGTGGTGGCCATTATGCCCTACTACATTGGCCTGGTCATGACGGACAACGAGGACGTTAGCGGGGCCTTCGTCACCCTGAGGGTCTTCCGGGTTTTCAGGATTTTCAAATTCTCCCGCCACTCTGCGGGGCTGCGCATCCTGGGCTACACGCTGAAGAGCTGCGCCTCGGAGCTGGGCTTCCTGCTCTTCTCCCTCACCATGGCCATCATCATCTTCGCCACTGTCATGTTCTACGCCGAGAAGGGCTCCTCAGCCAGCAAGTTCACCAGCATCCCGGCCGCATTCTGGTACACCATCGTCACGATGACAACTCTGGGGTAGGTGCCGATCCAGTTTACCATACAGTGCAGATGTGTGATCAAATGCTCAGGGGTTATGTTTTCGACCCTAAATCAGCAGCATTGGTTTGCTGTTGTGCTCTCCTTTGCGTTCTCTACATGCAGCTGCAGTGTGAATGGACAGTTGGGTAAATGTCTGAGGCCTGCCTAAATCCCCATTTACATGAAGCACCCTCAAATGAACGGTTTAAGGCATTCACACAACATTCACATTCAAAGGCCTCAGAGGCATTTACCTTATTCACAGGCCAAACTGTAGGCCTATGATGTCATCATATCCTAAGCACTGCAGCAGTTCTCATCATTAAGATTCACACCTCTTCAACACTGTCAAATGAAGAGAGCTATACATAGAAAACATGGGAGGAGCAGAGAGAGATCAATGACAAGATTTAAAATTTAAATCAGAATATACTGCAATAGATTTCTCTCACACAGCATATCTCTCTTGCACCCCCCACCCCACACACACATGCACAGTGGTCTTATATTCTCTTTTGGTTCCTCCTCTCTTATTTATCTTACAGTTGATTCAATTTAGCCATACTCAGTTTGAAAAGTGGCTGCAGAGCTGCAGCCTAACCTGTGCAAGAGGCATATTATGTCACCGTGTTGCTGTTGATGTGTACACCCATTCATTAATATGAGTCCTGGGGCTACGGTTCATTGACAAGTTTGCCGATTACTCCCACCTGCGCTGTGCAGTAGTAGCCTATTGTGTGCTCTCCATGGTGTTGAAAAAGAGAGTGGCGCGCTGTGGGGAATCAGAGCCGCAAGCATAGCAGTTGCATTGCGCTCTCCGCGGTGCTGAAGCGGAGCAGACACATGGCAGTGCAGTACTGTGCGCTCTCCATGGTGCTGAAACGAAGCGCTGCGCCTCTCTTCAGCATTGCGTGCTCTAGCATTGCTGTTACTTTCCTTGCCAACAGTTCACGGGTGTGAATCAGCCTCTAAAGTGGTAATCAAATGGAGCGCTAAAACCCACGTCTGATACTTTGATCACAGCGCCGTTGAAGTCCATTCGGCTCATGAACACAAACGTGGAGTGTTATCGTCATAGTTAACATGATGGATTTCACAAGGCTCAATTACTCATAGGTCAAGAGATGATATTTCTCTATTTGATTGGTTTGTTTTGTTCATTATTGAGCCTACTGCCTGACAGTTTGTCTATATGAGTCTCTCAATTAATTTGATTGGAAGGCCTGTTGTGTTCTGATTACTTTATTCTGTAATTGCATGTGTAGTAGGGGAGGGATGGAGAGAAAATAGTGGCTGAGAGAAAGAGGGAGAGGAATAGATTGCCACACCTCATTGTGTGTAATTTGTGTAGTTGCATGTCCCCACTGTCAGATTGAATGATATCAATAACAAAATGCAATTACTGGTTCACACTCTCCACTGAGCTAATGGCTGACGCAGTAGGAGTGGCTTGTTCTTTCTGTGTGTGTGTGTGCGTGTCTTGGCCTTTCTGTTAATGAGCTAGGCCTGAGACAAAGAAACTCAGTGAAGAAAGGCAACCTTCTCTCACTCTCACTCCCACTCAAACACACACACACGCACACACACACTAACCTCACTGAAACACAGCCAAGCTCCCATCCACAACCAGAAACCATTCTGTTGACTCATAATAGAAGCCTCACCTCTTTGTTTTGCCGATGTGTCAATCAGCTGGTTACTGTGTGTTGTGTGTTTCTGGCTGCAGTGCCAGTGTGTGTGCGGGTGATGGCAGTACCTGAGGCCAGTCTGTGTTTACTGTGCCCAGGGCTTGACAGGTGGTGACTACACAGCTGCATTAGCCTTTGTTTAAGAGCATGAACACACAGTCATCTGTTTCTATTCTGTTGCATCGGTCCAGTGCCTCACAAAAAGCCATTGGATGAATCGAGTGTATGATGGACCGTATTATCTAAAATAAATAGATGTCCAGTACTCATGTCTGTAAAAATCCCTACAATTCTCTCAAATGTGTGTGTCTGTGTGTGTGGGCGTGTGTGTGTGTGTGTGTGTCTGTGTGTCTGTGTGTGTGTGTGCTCGTACGTGCGTGCGAGGAGTGTTTTGGTAGATTGAGCAAGGACATAGCTCTTAAGCGGACGCAGGCTATCGTTCTTTAATGTCTCATTACCTTGCCAGGGGACCAGAGACAGGGATGGATCTGTGGCTGGGAACTGCAGGGGGCAGGGGAGGGGAGGGAGGTGTGCTCAGTGAAGCAGGTAAAAGAGAGAGGAGTGAGGGAGAGAGAAAAAATATAGAAAAAGAGAAGGAAAAGGTCATAGGGAAATTTGGAGAAAGGGCAAAGAGAGAGGGAGTGAGATAAAGGTGGCAAGACAGAGAGAGAGAAAGAGAGAGAGACAGAGAGAGCGAGACAGAGAGAGAGAGAGAGATAGATAAGAAGGCATAGCAGAGAGCAGTATGAGTTTTCTCTCCGTGCTGTGTCTTTTATGAGCCCACTGCAGCACTCCACATTGCTCAATGCACCCATATACTCTAGCAGTATCACTGGCTGCACCAAATTCACAATTTTAAATTTGTGGTTCGAGCCCTTAATTCTGATTGGCTGACAGCCATGGTATATCAGACTGTATACCACGGGTATGACAAAACATTTATTTGTACTATTCTTATTACGTTGTTAACCAGTTTATAATAGCAGTAAGGCTCCTCAGGGGTTTGTGGTACATGGCCAATATACCATGGCTACGGGCTGCATCCAGGCACTCCACGTTGCGTCGTGTGTAAGAACAGCCTTTTCCCGTGGTATATTGGCCATATACCACACCCCCTCAGGCCTTATTGCTTAAGTATACCTAAGCCTCTTACTGTTGCTAGCTCTCTCAAATCCCCAGCCTGTCTCTGACCTGCAGTATCATGTTGTATAACGTCTGGCTCCTGTGCTGCAGTTGCCCAGAGGTTCATATTGTACTGTGTACACTGCGTGTCCATGCTGTACCTAGGCAGACACGCAGCCAGAGACAAATCCAGTTGCGTGTCCACTGAATTACGGCCTAATTTCAGCCAATTCTCCTTCCAGCCTGTGATCCAGTTAGTACGGCCAGGAATCCCTCAGTTTGGCTTTCCCGGGACCTGGAAGAGAGGCAGTGTATGTGTTTGTGTGTGTGTGTCTGTCTCTGCCTTTGTCCATGTGTATCAAATATTGGGAGGTGAACAACTTTAATTAATCAATTAATCAAATGTTCTTAGACGACCAGCAAAGTGCAAAGTCAAATAATAACCACGGTGGTTCTAGAATGTGTAACACTTGAATAACTTGAATCAGTGTCACAGCTTAACCCCCTTGTCCTGCTTCTGGCCCCCCTGGCCCCTCACGGTCCCACTAATTGACTCGTTTGTGGATTTAGTGAAATCGTCCGGGGCCAATTAAATCACTGCCATTCTAATTGGCTTATTCACTGTCAAACGGCATCCATTACTGAAGCAGCTGTCGCTACTGGAGATGCTGAGGAGAGAATGAGTGGAGAGAGGGAGAGACACTAATAGACTGACAGAGGAGAGAGGAAGAGTGAAAGACAGGCAATGACAGAGAGAGAGAGAGAGAGAGAGAGAGGAGAGAGGGAAGTCAGCAAACTCCCTAAATGAGACACCTTTGTCCTTTTATCAAGGGCTCAACCCTCTGATCTGTGCAGTTCACTGCAACGGAAGCCTAGCCCTCTGAGGATTTGCAGCTTCAATGGACAACCGTTTGTTACTTGCCGAAGGTGTTACACACATTGTATAGGTTGGCTATGCATGTTGTTACTCAAGGCCATAGACTCATTCTAATAGGAGGTCATATAGAATACGATTTGTCTCTAGGGTTACAGCTCATAGGAACTCAGTAGTCACATGGGGAGGGTCAGGGGTTAGAGGTCAAGTCTGTTGGGGTCACATAAGGGTAACAGGCATGATCAGGAATCTCGTTAGTATGTCTGGAGCCTGGTAGGGACACTGCCTCAGGTTACATCCCTTACTTACTGATCCTAGATCTGTATGTCTCAAGCCCAATATGGAGCCGGACTCAGGTTGCACTCATTGCTGGCTGACATTGGATCAGTGTATGATGAATATGAAGATGAAAAATGTTTAAATTTCCCTTCAGTATACTGTAGGGTTGGTTGACTAATTACATTTCCCTTTAATATAGGGCTGGTTGACTCTAGTGACATTTCCCTTTAATATAGTGCTGGTTGACTAGTGACATTTCCCTTTAATATAGGGCTGGTTGACTCTAGTGACATTTCCCTTTAATATAGGGCTGGTTGACTCTAGTGACATTTCCCTTTAATATAGTGCTGGTTGACTCTAGTGACATTTCCCTTTAATATAGGGCTGGTTGACTCTAGTGACATTTCCCTTTAATATAGGGCTGGTTGACTAGTGACATTTCCCTTTAATATAGGGCTGGTTGACTCTAGTGACATTTCCCTTTAATATAGGGCTGGTTGACTAGTGACATTTCCCTTTAATATAGGGCTGGTTGACTCTAGTGACATTTCCCTTTAATATAGTGCTGGTTGACTCTAATGACATTTCCCTTTAATATAGTGCTGGTTGACTCTAGTGACATTTCCCTTTAATATAGGGCTGGTTGACTCTAGTGACATTTCCCTTTAATATAGGGCTGGTTGACTCTAGTGACATTTCCCTTTAATATAGTGCTGGTTGACTCTAGTGACATTTCCCTTTAATATAGTGCTGGTTGACTCTAGTGACATTTCCCTTTAATATAGTGCTGGTTGACTCTAGTGACATTTCCCTTTAATATAGTGCTGGTTGACTCTAGTGACATTTCCCTTTAATATAGGGCTGGTTGACTCTAATGACATTTCCCTTTAATATAGGGCTGGTTGACTCTAGTGACATTTCCCTTTAATATAGGGCTGGTTGACTCTAATGACATTTCCCTTTAATATAGGGCTGGTTGACTTTAGGCCTGGAGGGCTTCAGTGTCTGCTGGTTTTCATGATTGTTGTCTCTGAACGGCTGGTTGGTTGGTGACTGGTTTAGACCTGGGGAACAAGGTTACTGAGCTATATTGAGAAAGCAAACCAGCAGGCGGTGTAAAAAAGACTCCAGATTAACCCATGCTAGATGTTGTCGGGGATGTGCGTGTTTCATCTAAGAAATCAGATGAATTAACTAAATGAGTGTTTCGAAAACATCCATCAGAAATGGTCAGATTCTATCAAAGTCACGTGACGGAGTAGATGCCCAATTATGTCATAGACGGTGGCCCAAATGTGCAGTTCTGCTCACCACCCGCCACACGCTCCCGCAATGTGACCAATCATGTCACAGCATGGGACTTTGACAATTAGAGGCTGAACTACGACAGGAGAGGCGACAGTTCATTTGACCACGTACCCGAACGGAGTGGACTCCAATTGGAAGATGAGGATGTTTTACTTTTGACTATTGTTGCAATGACATAATTATGGTAATGCTCTGTGGTAACGCTGGGACTAATGTTCATGTGTCGTGTTGAATCATAATCTCATTCCTATATGGAGTCATACTCGCACAGACACCTTTCTTACTCTATCCATATCGTTGATACATGTTATATCATATGTCATATATTATATTACATATCATATCATATATCAATGTGTAGAGGGTTCCCGGAGTGAGGGGTATTACAATTCGATTCCTCACTACTTTGTTCTCCAGCTGTTTGTTTAAATAAAGATTTAAGGATTTGAAATTGGATTCCAGTGCAGCGTGTGCTCAGACATCTATCGATTTAAAAAACTGCAATTACTTTTGGGAAAGGTTTTTTTTCTTTTCTGTAGTGTATAAAGACTGCTTGAGCTGCTTTTGTGTGAATGTGTTTAATGATCTGTCCATTCATCTAATAATGATTTCTACAGTACAACAACGGAATATAATTGAACATCGAAAATCAAATATTTGCTCCTTCCTCGGATCTGATAATGACGGCTTCTTTCATTCCTACTGGGGTTCTTGAAATATAAATGATTCACAATATTTTATTTCTTACCATTTTCTCATTTAAACAATCGTTATTAGCGCACGCGTGTGCATACGTTTGTCGTGTGTGTACTGTGTGTGTACAGTGCGTCAGTCATGTTTATGTCATTGTGTCTGCATTCTTGCTTGTGTGTGTGTGTGTGTGTGCGTATGTGTGTGTGTGTGTGTGTGTGTGATGTTGAGATGTTCTGCTATGTGCACAGTATCTATGTCAACATGCCTAACTGCTTGACTTCCTGTAACTACCTGACATGTCGTGGCATAGTCCCCTGTCTATACAGGTGATACAGTCCACCTACCTACTACAGTGGAACACACTCTGACCCTCATCTCTGGGTGAACAGAACTCTGGAGCTGTACATGTTTATTCATCGATGTATCTCTCTCTCTCTTCATCTCTCTTTCTGTATTTCTCTCCCCCTCTTTCCTTCTTTCTGTCTCTCCACCCTCCCTTTCCCGTCTCTCTCTCTCCCTCTTTTTCCTCTCTTCCTCTCTCCCCCCTCTCTATTACTCCCTTTGTCTCCATCTCCCCCCCATGCTCCTCACCTCCCTCCCTCTCCCCCTCTCTCCATGTCTGCATCAGAAGGCTTTTAATATCCAGGAAGTGAATTAATAAACAGATCAAATCATACAGTACACTCAGATGTTAGGCACCAGTTACAGCGCGGCGGGCGGCCGAGAGGAACGGAGAGAGGAAGCAGATTTCAGATGAGCAGGCCAACTGGGGTAAGAGGTGGTTGTGTTGTTACCACTGTCTTCTCTGATTGGCAGGTGTTCGGCATTCAGGGCCAGACAATAACCCTGCTAACATCACTTTTAAGTCTTAATTTAAGGTTAGTGTTAGGCATAAGGTTAGCAGTTTGGTTAAGGTTAGGGTTAAGGTTAGGGTTAGAAATTGTAGAAATGGGTGGGGTTTAGCCACAATTCTGACTTTGTGGCGGTGTTAGTGATGACGATTATGTAGAGAGGTCCAGTCCAACGAGGCAATTTCAGAGCCCAGCAAGAACGCGAATCGATCAAAGACAAGTGAGGGCTGTCTCTGATTCATATTTGAAATTGAGTTGGCAGCTACAATCGGTGTTAAAGGCATCGATTTCCTCTCATACCATCCACGCCTGTTGCAAATCACACCCATACAACAGCTTTAAGTGTTTAGTGTTCGCTGAACATTGAGTTTTGTTAGGTTTTGCACTTACATGAGTAATATGTAAACAAAAAAACCTGGTCATCATCAAGGACCCCACACACCCCAGCCAGGAGCTGTTCTCTCCCATACCGTCAGGCAGACACTATCAAAGCATGAGGTCTGATACCAACAGGCTCAGAGACCGTTTCTCTCTATAAGCCATCAGACTGCTGAACACTTGAAGTGGACTGCTCTAATTCTCCGCACCTTAGCACACATCTGCTGCTACCAGACTCTTATTATACTGCTACATGTATACAGTGGCCCCCCATCCGCCCCTTCTCCAATACACGTGTACATCATTGTACTATACATTTTGCCTTCCTCTATTATACCTTTTCTAAAATCTTTATCCCCTTTTCTGTCATTTACTTTATGTTCGTATTCTTATCTTTGACATTTCTTATTGTTGTTGCGTTGTCGAGAAGGAACCTGCAAGTAAGCAATTCATTGGATGATGTACAACATGCGTATCCCGTACATACAACAAATGCAACTTGAAACTTGGTGTTCTTTACTCTACCGTTGGGGTGTCTTGCTCAGTGTCGTCCATCTCTCTACACCCCATCCCTCTCTCTCTTCTTTCTCTCTGTCTCTAGGTGGCTTATATATGCTATTAACAGTGGATGAGAATGGGCCTAATTGAATTAATTCGTTATGCTGCATGGGTTAGGATCTAACACACGCACGCACTCATGCACGCACGCACGTGCACACACACACACACACAGACACACACGCACGCGCACACGCACACACACACACGCACACACACACTCTTGTATAGCGCGGTTAAGTGATTATTTTAGATAGGATCTTTAATGAAGCCACCTAGAGACGCGCTGAAGTAGAAAGGATGGCTTCTCAACCCAGAGAGAGGAGGAGAGAACAGAAGAGAACATCGCTGAGGAAGGCTTCAACTGCAGGCTGCAGCCTTTACCGATGGAGCTTGGCCCGGGCGTTTGCGCTGTTGGACGGTTGGTCAGGTGGTATCATAATGGTGGTTCTGTATGATGAGGAAATGATCTCAATAACATAGTATCGTAAATGGTAACGGCTAACATTATGCTGTTTTTTGGGAAGTGCGTAGAGAAACAAAGAGTTGGAGAAATAAAGAGTTGTTTTGGGAGAGAGAGATGGAGATTTCAGTGGCAGGGAGAGGGTGATTCACAGTTTGTTTTTGGGAAAGAGATTGACTGACAGATTGGCATATACAGTTTGGCACTACTTCCTGTATTGCGTTACATCCATAAACACAGCTAGCTTTGTTTGCTTCTCTGAAAAAGCTAGCTATTGACCTAGCGAACACCTTAAAACTGGTGTATTTTCACACACCTCTTGCATAAAAGCCTTTTATATCTGACGAAAACTACAACCTCTATTCTCCATACAGGATTACTTTCTGCTTGGATGATTTGCCTTTTCTCCTCGTCAAATATTATGAACGCAACAGGGAGACGAGGGACAAGCTTTTTCCAAGTTAAATCTCAACTGTGTTTTATTATTTGCGGTTTAACAACGTTGAGTGTACTGCCGTCCGCACAGGCGTTTGCAACTAGAACAAGACATTACTCCAGTTACAATAGAAATGCCAGGGGAAAAGGACTGCCCACTTCCATTGAAGCGACAGAAGTTCAAGGCCAACCGCGGTACTGTAGGCATTCTTTGCAGAAAACAGGATCCCCCATTATAGTGAATGGGAAAATGGCAATATTTGTGGTCAGTCTTCGTGTAAAAATATTTTTTAAAGACAATTAGGGTACCAATAATTGCTTCTAATACACCAGATGTATGTCCTTTAACCAATTATTTTGAAATTGCACAAAGAATAAGTTATAAAGATCATTTAGTTGCTAGTGGTAGCCTACAGTACCTCGGTCTGCCTTGAACTCAAGTTACTCAATGAAGGGGGGCAGCACTGAGCTAGCCTGCAACGTCACGTTCTGGAGTAGCTCAAACTGCATATTAGACACCAGCTTAGCTGACTTCACTTGGCCTCGATGCGCTATTGAGTATTCACGTAGGAATGAACGTTGTCACGGGATCGATAGCTTTGTACACTCATATACAGTAATTGAGATAGGCACTATGTTGCATCCTAATACACTGTGCAGTACAGTATGTTAATGAATTCCCCTAAACAGCCTTTCAACCAGTCACTTATCCAGGCCTCTTGTCTTCTTCCATTGATTATGTCTTAATATAAACAAGAGAGCGACAGACGGTGACAGGTGGGCTCTGTGGCCCAGACACGCAGTAGGAGATGGACAGGAGACAGGCAGGGAGTCAATAGTCCTCCACTAAGCTGTGTTACTGTACAACCTTGTTTTCATTTGTGTATGGCTGGGCTATCATGTGTTGGCTGTTTTGCTATGAGGAGAATGAGCCCTAGCTTATTCCTTTGCGCTTCAAGGTGCATTTAGAGCCAGGGCCTAACTGGACATTTTGCTGTTCTCAGAATGTCTGCTCAAATGGAGTGGAACGGGGGGGGGTAGAACGCCTTGCAAATGGTGCATGTCAAGTGAAACACATACAGGCACTCACAAATACACACAGATGTATGCGTGCACGTACACGCACGCACACACACACGCACGCACATACACACACACACACACACACACACACACACACGCACACACACGCACACACACGCACACACACGCACACACACACACACACACACACACACACACACACACACACACACACACACACACACACACACACACACACACACACACACACACACACACCAGGCACCAGGCACTATAAATGAAAGCACAAACCAGTGGAGAATGAAACGTGCTTGGGGTCAGAGATACACCTTATTTTCTATTTTCTTTGTCCCTTTCTCTCTCTTCAGCTCTTTATCGTTCTCTCTTTCTCTCACTCTCGCTCAGTAGCGGTGCAAACTGGGTAAAATCACCAGGGAAGGCAAGCTAGGGGGGAAAAAAACATTTTACAACCTATGTGTTGTGATAATTGTTGTTTTCTCTAGAATCTGTTACTTCATATGCCTAAGACCGAGACAATAAAAAGACACAGTGACAGAATAAATTCAACCACACTTTTGTTTCATCACAATACCGGATAGCAACCTCTGTCCATTGAAGTCCACAAAGCACATTGCATGTAACAGACAGTTAGTTACATGACCTACTGCATGGTCAAGCAAGTTAATGTTTCCGACATTTTCCTACAACTTTAACAACTATTGATTTAGAACCACAGAGAGTTACTGCAAGTCGCAAAGAAAACAGGAGCTGCCTCCACTATTCCAGCACCATTTCAACTTCATCAAATCAACTCTGCTTAGTCTAATACAGTGACAACTAAAAGATACCAAAATGATTTAGTCCAATCAACGTAAGCTAAATATGATGTGGCTGTCCATGGTACTGATTTCTCTCTCTCTCTCTCTCTCTCTCTCTCTCTCTCTCTCTCTCTCTCTCTCTCTCTCTCTCTGTGTGTGTGTGTGTGTTCACGCAAGTAGAAAAACATGCCATCTTTCTCTCTTTCATGTTGCCTAAAGGGTCTATGACTCTGTCAGACAGTACACACGTTTAGTTTTTGTTATCCTAGGCTACCTGGCTAAAATGCTTGTTCGCTAGTCTAACTTCCTTTATCGGGCAATGATGAGCCAGCTAGTTAACGGTCTATGATTCTAGTTAACAGCCAGCTAGTTAACGGCCTTCTATATCTAGCTGCATATTGAACTTCCATCCTCTCAGGCCAGGGGCACAAAAATGTATGAATTTATTGTTGGATTAGAATTGCCTTTATAATTATTGGCCAGTACGAAGAATTAAGTAAAACCACAAGTTCATATCCCTATTTTCATCCATGGCTAATTTAGGAATGTGGCAATTTTAGCTAGCTAGCCACCAGAGGACAAAAACATAACGAGATGCAACAATGCAAGTTGTTTCTGTCTTTTTGCTTTTGATGTGATGTGATTGGTGTGAAGCCAAATCCAAACTGGCTTCCCTTGACACTTTATTTGTAGTGCACCAGGACCATTCACAGTTGAGCTCACTCAGTTTAGCTATTATTTTACACTTTTTTTTTTAAAGGGAGGCCAAATGCTCGCTGACTTACCTTGTATTCGATGCTATGGGCGGCAACAATGTCATACACTTTTTCAGCAGACAGCATCCTATAGATGGTCTACAGATACAGAGACAGGGGGGTGCTGTTTCTGCTTTCTCCTGTGAGATACATTCAGCCTCTTCCGAATTGAAGAAACATTATGAAACACAGAGAGACGAAAGACACATTATTTGGTATGTTTTTTATTTGTTCACTGGTCAGTTTTTTTTTTTTGGGGGGGGGGGGGGGGGATTTGGCTTCCCTTGGCATCCATGAATACACACCACAGTTCTTTCTCCATCATCACGTTGTCTACCTCGAAGGTTGGCTCGTGCTCATACTCCTTCTGTTAGTAAACACAGTGCTCTCTTTTTTTTCATAAGCAATCATTGATCTGTTTATCGACAAGTCATACCAAAGACTCAGAGATGTCATTTCCCTCCATTGAAGGTTAACAGTACACCTGTGCTGGAAAGAGACTCGTTGCTCTGGCACAAAGACATTACTTTATGTGTGCCTGCTGGGCTTTGTTAGACTTCTACACTTAGCCAGACACGGGGGGAGGGGAGGGGGGGTGGGGACCTGAGCACAATAAAATACAGTCGAGAGGCAAGCTGAGGAGATGAAGAAAAAGGACAGTGAGAAAGAAGATAGGAAAGAAAGAAGGAGAGCCAGGAAGGCCTGTTAGTCTGCAGGGCCGCTGTTCACCTTGGATGTTCCGGCATTGGCGGTTTAATTGAATAAAAAGGGTTATTTTTGCCTGCTATCATCTCAGATTGTTTTGATTGTCCTACAGCGTCTGACTGTCTAGCTATCTCAGAGGGGCCCTCTGTCTCTGTCTGGCCCCCCGGCTCGGCTTGAAAGGCTTAGCAAGCGTTCTTGAGTGTTTCCCACTGAAAAATGCTGAAAAGCTTTGAACACAGTGCTTGTTGAAATAATACCGTAAAAGATTTGGTGCGTTACCTTGTGCTGTGCTTATGATCAATCCCCGGCCCAACATTTGAACCAAAGATTAAATTGACTAAAGCCTTGAGTTCGGACCAGATTCCACTGTACCACTTCGTTTGAATCTGATTTATCATGTCCATAGTGGATACATTGTGGTATAGCCTGTATTCCTGACTCCCAAACAGTCTCTCTCTCTCTCTCTCTCTCTCTCTCTCTCTCTCTCTCTCTCTCTCTCTCTCTCTCTCTCTCTCTCTCTCTCTCTCTCTCTCTCTCTCTCTCTCTCTCTCTCTCTCTCTCTCTCTCTCTCTCTCTCTCTCTCTCTCTCTCTCTCTCTCTCTCTCTCTCTCTCTCTCTCTCTCTCTCTCTCTCTCTCTCTCTCTCTCTCTCTCTCTCTCTCTCTCTCTTCTCTCTCTCTCTCTCTCTCTCTCTCTCTCTCTCTCTCTCTCTCTCTCTCTCTCTCTCTCTCTCTCTCTCTCTCTCTCTCTCTCTCTCTCTCTAAGACTGTCCTGAGCTCCTTCAACTCGGTTGGCTGTATCATACAATCATTCTTGCTTGATATTGTACAGAGGTCAGTGTTAATGGTGTGTTAATGGCAGCTTATCAGTGCTCATAGAGGGCTACAGGGTCGTGCTGAGGGGACAGAGAGAGGACGTTATGGTGGCAAGACACACTTCCCCCGAGGAACGCAATCCATTTACCATCAGCTGTCCCTTCCCATCCCCTCGTGTCCCCTCCCGCAGCACTGCTCTCTGCACACTGTCACACAGTCTATGATACTCCTGTCATAGACATCTGAATGACTAACGCCCATGCTTCTCAGAGGGAGGGATCTATTTCAAAATCACCTTTTGGCTGAATGACAGTTGACGGTTTGAAGAATGCATTGAGGATTCCATTTTAACCCAACTCAAACATGATAGACACACATGCAAGCTAGCGCATGCGCTCACACACACACACACACACACACACACACACACACACACACACACACACACACACACACACACGCCTTGGCTGTGAGGGAGTGGAGGGTTTTTCCTAGAGATAGGTTAAAGGTTGTTCACTCTGCTGCTTTCATCCCTGTTCAGGCCAATGAGAGACGACTGGATAGGTCAACAAGACAGCGTGGCGAACGGTGGCAAGGTCTTCTGCTTTTGGGCAGATAGCTAGAGAGGTGGTCTCATGTTTAAATTGTCTCTCTCTCCTGTCTTCCATCTCTCTCCCTCTCTGTCTCTCTCTCTCTGCCTCTCTCCCTCTCTGTCTATCTTGCTTTCTCTCTCCTCTCCTCCATCCCCTCCTCCCTCTCTCTCTGTCTCTCTCTCTCTCTCTCTCTCTCATCATCTTGTCTCTTCTCTCCTAAGCGTCTGACACTCACACACTCTACGTCTGTCTGGCCTTGAAACCATATACTGCCGGGGAGAAATTTCCCTGTAACCTTATTATAATAGGTACATCACCCTCTCCGTTGTGTGCATGTGTGTGTGTGTATGCGTGCATGTGTGTATGCGTGCGTGTGTGGGATTATCAAACCTGAACCAGCATAGGAACTCCAAGATTCCAACTGCTTATTTCCAGCCTCATTTTGTGTGGGTAGAGTTCAGTGTGTCTCAGTGTGCATGGTGCAGCAGTACAGTACAGTACAGTTGGTGGCTAGTTAGCAGCAGTGAAGTGCTGACACAGTTTTTAGTGAAGTAGAGCGCGTGCCTGACATCATACCCTTCATCCCCATCTGAATGAGAACACAGGGACCGGCAGGAGTAATGCATCTCACTTAGCTAGCATGCTGCTAGCGTACACACACTCTCTGGGAACTTGAACACTATTTTGGGCTAACTCTGGGATTCTTGACTAACCAATAGAAATAAGTGTTCCGCCATGCTAACGTTGTGTGTATCTGGTGTACAACAAGTGTTTTTAACTGTATAAACATAATGCTGTGTGTTTTTACCTTGTCTTACTGCATATGACCAGCTATGCTAACATTGTGCCTGCATGGCTCTACTAATGGACTGTTAACGAACACAACTACTAACTGTTAACGATCAGCCTAACTAATACTATGTGTGTGCTTGTGTTTTAGCCGCAAATACGATCATGGATTCTCTAACTCCTAACGTAGTGCTTTTAGCTAACCCGTTATGCGTGTGTTAGCTATAATAACAGACTGTCTCAGTAGGCTACACTAACACAGCTATTCATGCTAATGTGGAAATTTAGCCCCGCTAACACAGTGCATTTAACTATAATTGTATGTGTGCTGTTCAGCCGCATGAACAAAGCACTATGGCAGCCACCTCCATTAGCCCAATGCTTAGCCACCCTCCTGAGGTTGCTGATTTGAGTCCCCCTACAGCATATGTTCAGCTACACTGTGTGATGCTACACTGCCCAGCCCATCTAACTGGCAGGTTCTGTCTGCTCTCAAACTGTTCTGTTCAGCGCTACACTGTTGACTGACGCAGCACATTCCGATTGCTCCCAGAGGTGGTGTCCAGGGCAAGGGGTGTGACCATGACTGAGATGGAATTCCTCACCCGTATCTTCCCCCTTTTCCCTTGACACTCCTCCACCCACTGTTTCCCTCAGCTTCCTCCCTACACCTTCTTCCTCTCTCTGTCCTTCCCCTTTCTGTTCCTTCACCTCCTCTTCTTCCTCCCTCCTCCTCCTCCTCTCTCCCTCCACCCCTTCTTCTCCTCCCTCTGTTACATTCATCCCCTCTCCCCCCCCCCCTCCCTTGAGTGTAGACTTAACAGTCTTTGATTAGCAGGGTGTATTATCTGTGGCCAGCCTGGCGTGACCAGGCCCCATCTCCTCTATTACGTTTACGGATGCTGTGGGGATGTTGTTAGGTGTCAGAAGTGGCCTGTCTGTGAGACAAATCACCTTGTGTTTCCAGTCAACCTGCCAGTCGCCTGGTAGATAATGGGTTTTTGAGGTACAGTAACTGTTGACTGACCTGGCTCAACAGTAGAATGGTTAACACTGAAAAGTTTGTTTCAGACAGACAGCTTTCAGTCAGGTCTCAAGCGAGATTTGATTGGCTGGGTCAGGCTTTCTGAGAGTTCTAATGTGCTGCCTATCACATTCTCTGAGTTGTGATGTCGCTAGTTGAAGTGCAATTGTATTCTTGAGTTGTAGTCGTGCTAACGCAGCAATACTGTACATACTGTACTGTATATCTCCCCCCCCCCCCCCCGGGAAGTTTAGCATATCCCAACCCATCTCTACCTCCCTTGCTCCACTCCTTCCTGCGAACGTCTTTGTGACGACTCAGCCAAAACAACTCAAAACAATTTAGCTGAATCCTCGCTATGCCTTTTTAGATACAAGAAATGAAATAATAGCCAGGCTGCCAAGGATCATTGATCCGGAGCTAGCTGTGAATATTAATGATGTGCCATTACACTGAGATAAATACGCTGCTCGACGGCCACTGACCACTACACACACACACACACACACACACACACACACACACACACACACACACACACACACACACACACATTCCTCCTCCATCCTTCTCTCTCGCTCTGGGCACATTCACACTCCTCCTCAGTGCCACACACAAACCCTGCCATCTCTGTTAGATCAGAGAGCAGTGGGGGGAGACACTCAAACAGGAGAGCACCCAGAAGAGACCGTCAGGAGAATACAGCTCAGACTTTCCTGCTTCTACAAGGAATTCTCTCTCTGTTTCTCTCTGACTTCCTTCTTTTATGTACGCATTGGGCCGTAGAACAATAGGTGTCAGCAAAAGGAAAGTAGAACTTGAACAATTAGATCAGCATTTTGATGCATCATCCAAAAACACCCCACACAATTCATCCCACACATTCACAACAGAACCTCCTCCTCTGTCTGCCATAGATATGGAACTGATCATAGATCAGATATGGATGCGACAAGCCTTGTCAGCACAGTGGAGATATACTCTGCCAATCTACTTCCCTCTAGCTCTACGGTCTGGTCACAACCATGGCCCAGTAGAGGCTGGTCTATAAACCCATCTGGATGTGTGTGATATAGGGAGGGGAGAGCGGCTATTATGACTGTGTGAGCAGGCCCCAGCCAGGTGGGCGGGGGTATTCGGTCCCCCAGTAAATCGTGGGCTGTAAATCATTGGTTCCGCCTGGCACCTTTATTAGAATAGGGGGAACATTAGGGGGATCGAAACCAGAACACTGGGCATGCAGGGACTCCTGTTCTTCCAACTCCCCCCTCTCTCGCCCACGTGAGAGAGTGTGTACCCCCTCTGTTTTCTCCTCTCCTCACCCCTTTGTCACATTTTCACTTTTTAATTTCCCCCTGTCAAACCACCCATCTGTCTTTCTATATCAGCCTCTCTCTCTCTCTCTCTCTCTCTCTCTCTCTCTCTCTCTCTCTCAAGAGACATAGTGAATGATGACTGACATGATTTATGACTGTGAATGATGATTGACATGGTTTACCATGCTGAACATGTACCATTCCCAGCTCACCCGAGAATGACTGTTATGATGTTAGGCTTTTTATCTCTCTTTTTTCCTTCTCTTTCTTGTTTGTATGTCTGATTTGATGAGAATAGATAGTGATTATTACTGAGGAACAAGACAGAGATAGACACGTGTTGCTGTTAAGACTGACTATTGTAGCTGGAAACGGCTGATTTTTTTAAATGGAATATCTACATAGGTGTACAGAGGCCCATTATCAGCAACCATCACTCCTTTTTTCCAATGGCCCGTTGTGTTAGCTAATCCAAGTTTATCATTTTAAAAGTCTAATTGATCATTAGAAAACACTTTTGCAATTATGTTAGCACAGCTAACATAATTGTTTGAGAAACAGATGCCTCACAAGTCCTCAACTGGCAGCTTCATTAAATAGTACTTGCAAAACACCAGTCTCAACGTCAACAGTGAAGAGGCAACTCCGGGACACTGGCCTTCTAGACAGAATTCCTCTGTCCAGTGTCTGTGTTCTTTTGCCCATCGTAATCTTTTCTTTTTATTGGCCAGTCTGAGATATGGCTTTTTCTTTGCAACTCTGCCTAGAAGGCCAGAGTCGCCTCCTCATGATTGACGTTGCGACTGGTGTTTTGCAGGTACTATTTAATGAAGCTGCCAGTTGAGGACTTGTGAGGCATCTGTTTCTCAAACTAGACACTCTAATGTACTTGTCCTCTTGCTCAGTTGTGCACCGGGGCCTCCCATTCCTCTTTCTATTCTGGTTAGAGCCAGTTTGCACTGTTCTGTGAAGGGAGTAGTACCCAGCTTGTACGAGATCTTCAGTTTCTTGGCAATTTCTCGCATGGAATAGCCTTCATTTCTCAGAACAAGAATAGACTGATGAGTTTCAGAAGAAATTGATCAGAAATTGATCAGAAGAATTGATCATTTTCTAATGATCAATTAGTCTTTTAAAATGATCAACTTGGATTAGCTAACACAACGTGCCATTGGAAAACTGGAGTTATGGTTGCTGATAATGGGCCTCTGTACAGCTATGTAGATATTCCATTTAAAAAACACACATTTCCAGCTACAATAGTCATTTACAACATTAACAATGTCTACACTGTATTTCTGATCAATTTTATTTTAATGGACAAAAAATGTGCTGTTCTTTCAGAAACAATGACATTTCTAAGTGACCCCAAACTTTTGAACGTTAGTGTACGTGTGTGTGTGTGTGTGTGTGTGTGTGTGTGTGTGTGTGTGTGTGTGTGTGTGTGTGTGTGTGTGTGTGTGTGTGTGTGTGTGTGTGCAAAGAGGTGGGAGATAATGTCAATTCTCAGTAATGGGTTTGCGGCTACAATCGAGATTAGCGGCAGAATGACTTATTTGAATGCCAAGATCTCACATGCCTCACTCTCTAGAACTACAATAGAGAGGGGAGGAGGAAGAGAGATGGAGGGAGTGATGGAAGAATGATTAGATTAGTGTAGGATGGAGTGGTGGGATTTGAGGTTTCTCCGCGGGGACCAAATGAAAATGGTTTCTTCTGTCATTACGCTGCCACTGTGAAGCCATTATATTGACAGGAGAGAGGACTGAGTGAGGGGGTGGTGGCAGGGTACCATCCAAAACACACAAATGTATTCACTGTATCTCCCTCTTCTTCTTCTCCTCCTCTCCCGCTATCCACATCGACACACCTTCTCTCTCCCCTGTCTATCCCTTCCTCCATCCATTCCCCCTGTATTTCCGGGTACCTCGTGTCTCTCTGTGTTGTGTGGTTCCTCCATCACATAGATGAGAGTCTGTTATCAGAACCTGTTTCAGACATGTCTTCCCCAGGCTGCTACCGGATTGGCTACCACTTTCACAAACTCACACAGAAAAGCAACAAATAGAGAAGGAAACACGGGGAGAGGCATACGGTAGTCAAGGATTTGATTGCTTGTCTGTTATCTCTATGCAGTGCTTGTGTTGGCCCCATCCCTCCTCAGTGGGAGAAAGACTTGCACGCTGCATGTCACAGTGTCTCCTTCATGTGAATCGCGTTGAAGTTACAGCTCCGGCAGAGTTCACACTACGAGCAGGGCATTTTTCACGAGGGAAAATGTGCAGGGAGATGACACATTGAAACCTGTACAGTAACCTTCTATTTTTCTACCAGCTGGCAGAGTGAACCCAGGACTGGTACAGCAGCTGTGTGGCATGCTTTATGTGTGTGGGTAGTGGGGCACACCAGGCCACGGTCTGTGAGCTAGAGGAAGGAGAGTGGATGCCACTCTTAAACCTGTGTGTGCCCCATAGTTAATCACCTCTTTTACAGAGGACACATGGGCGCGCGCGTACGCACACTCACACACCTGTATCGTCATCGTGGTTTATTTTGAACCCAGCTCTGTTTTTCAGAAGTGGTTTTGGATCGTCCCCTATCCCAGCTACAGTATTTATCAAGATCTTGACCCTTTGTCTTGATGCCTTGAATCGAGGATAGGGTAGTGGACAGCTCTGAACAGAGAGAAATCAACCACACTTTCCTATCAATCACTCATCTCCCAGATCACCAACCCCAGTCGTTTGAATTTTTTAATATATTTCCAAAGGGGCTCCCTCTTCTATTATCACTCTCAGTCTCTCTCCTCCCCCCCTCCTCTGGCTTCTGGGTTCTCTCCATCTGAGCTTGCTGACGGACGTGTAAAACGGGTGTAGCCAATGCTGCTGGCTGTGAGTAATGGTGTCTAAACGAGAGGGGCATTTGAAAGGGAAATGGAGCGGCCCTGGGCCTTGATGACTGGAATAATGGGCTATGAGGAATTCATGAATATCAAAAAATATGGCTGCCACCTTTCCACGAGACTCAGCCATTTCCGCTCTGTTTTTCTCATTTTCTTCTCTGCTTCCTGAATTTCCCTCTGTTCCTGTGACCGGGGGGGGGGGGAGATTAATGACAGGAAAAGGAAATGGATTAGGGTCTCGCCGTGCGCCGCTTCCTCTAACGGCGGGCGGGTTTTGTGGGCGTCGCCTGCCAGGAGCGCAGCAGCAACGTTGGGAAGCGGGTCTGTCGATGGCGTTCCGCTGTGAACAGCATCAATCAACACCGCGTTACTGTGCGCAGGGATGCTGGATGGGATACTTTGTTTTGTCTCGTCTTCCTTCCTGAATGAGAAATATAGCATGTGAGATGCTTGCTTTTAGTCTTTACAGAAAGTCTTTACAGAATCAGATGCCTTGAAGACAGTAAATGCACATAGAAACACATTCGAGGAACAGGGGTTATTGGCCTTTGCGTTGTACCTTAACCTCCTGGTGTGTGGTCATTACCTGTATCGGGTTCCCTTCTCTTTCTCTTGGCCCGGCGCCAAGAGCCTCATACTGAACCATGTGACCTGATCTCCGTTTGGGTGAACAGATCCGGTGGCCGTAGATCAAATGTGGTCAACCGTGTGATTAACCCTGATGGCCTGATCTTCTTCATCACATATGCATGTATGGTGGAGGGTCATATCCCACTGGGCACTGACGTCAATTCAACGTCCATTCCACGTTGGTTCAACGTAATTTCATTCAAATGACGTGGGGAAAATGTTGATTTAACCAGTGTGTGTCCAGTGGGATGATTGCGATGTCAATGGTACCTGGTCACAACATGAACACATATGACCAGAAAAGTGGCTGTGTTTGCGTCTGTGCACGAGTGGCTATGTGTGTAGGTGTATGTGTGTCCTTGGGGCTGTGTGTGTGTGCAGTATTATGGAGTGAGAGGTTTTTGAGTAGCTCTGAGCCCAGCTCCTCTCAGCTCTGACATTCTAACTCTATTAGACCATGGCCTCAGACACTGACCCCGCCAGACCCCGCCGGACCCAGTCGGAACCATCCAGACTCTGTCAGAACCAGCTGGACCCAGCCGGATCCAGTTTGACCCAGATGGACCCATTCAGACCCAGTCAGAACCAATCAGACCCAGTTAGACCCCGCCGGATTCCACCGGACCCAGTCGGACCCATCCAGACTCTGTCAGAACCAGCTGGACCCGGTCGAACCTAGCTGGACAAAGTCAGACCCAGTCAGAACCAGTCAGACTTGGCTGCTGGATGTGATTAATAGGAGGCTCAGTCCTAGGGACATTGCTCCCAATTACACAGGGTATTATGGAGCTGAGTATGATTGTTGCGTGTGTGCGTGCTCATGCATGTATATGCCTTTGTGCACCTGAGTGTGTTTACGTTAATTCCCAGCGTCTGCATGTGTGTATCCATAAACCACACTGAGAGGTAGCCAGCAAATGGATGATGTCATAGTGTCAGGTGTCTCCTTCCAGGCTGTTGTTCCTGTCCTCCGGGAACAAACCACCCCCTGCTGTCCCTCCCTCTGGGGCCTGGATGGATGGATGTAGGAGAGGGGGAGCTGTCCAGGAGCTATGCCTGGAGATGATGACTCAGCCTTGGGAAGAGCTGAGCCATGTCTGGGGGCTCATTGTGGTTCTCCCCCCTGGACCTGTTGTCTCTAACATCTCTGTGTTTAACCATCATTAGATACCACTTATCAACCACTCTTCTCTCTTTTCCCTCGGCCTGTATTCTTGCCATCTTTCAAGCCCTCAGAGCACACACGCACACACGCGCACGCGCACACGCACACGCACACGCACACGCACACGCACGCACACGCACACGCACACACACACACACACACACACACACACACACACACACACACACACACACACACACACACACACACACACACACACACACACACACACACACACACACAAGCTCTTTGTGTGGTCTATGTCTTTGTGTGTCTGTGCTCTTTTCCTCCTCTCCTCCTCTCTCCTTTCCTCTCGTCCTCTCCTCTCTCCTTTCTCCTCTCTCCTCTACCGATGCTTTAAGAAAGCAGCGAGAGCCAGTGAGAGATGTGAAGAATCAAAGCCTCGCCCACATCTTTATATTGAGGTCCACTTTGGCCTGTAGATTCCCCTCCCTCCCTCTCTCTTTTCTTTTATCAAACACTCTTCCTCCACTTATCCTCCACCTTTACCTCACCCTCACCATTTACCAAACCACCAGACAGCTCTCTTCCCTTAACCACTCCCTTCTTTTCTCCAATAGAATTATATTAGTGTCCATGATTGAACTGTATTAGAGGAAATGTCCTATTATTCCCTGTATCTCTCAGACCCATTGACCATGTTATAGCGTATCTTACCCCTTTAACAGTCCGTGTCCGTATGGCGACTATCCATGGCCAGATCCTATCATTAACACAATGATAGCAGTAGCCCAAAGACAGTACATCCTTTTAACTTGCCCAATATAAGCTGCAGGCTTGACATCACAGTAGACTTGCATTACGATGGGCGTGTGTATCAGTGAGGTGTGTATTGAACTGAGGGGGGAATGAGGGGAGTTTTTAAAGCAGACCTGAAAGTAAGTCTGCAATTGAGACTGGCTCCCAATGGGCTTAAACACTCCACTCCTGTTGGGAGAATGATTTCCTATTCTATTCAGATCTCTTAATGAGAGGGTGAGGAGAGAGGAGTTAAGAGAAGAGATGGGAGAGAGGAGATGAGAGGTTAAACTGGCAAGGCTACAGTTAGGGATGTGGCCTTTTTTCTCTTTGCTTCACTTTATATCTCTGTCCTCTCTCTCTCTATTCTCCCTCCCCCTTTATTATCTCTCTCTCTAGGGTGATTAAGGCAGCGAGAAACAGACCAGAGTCTCTGACTCATCATCTGTGTGAAAACAGACAGGCTGGCGAAGGGCACACACACACACACACACACACACTGCTCTCCTACCACTGCTCTGCAGCAGAACCGGAGTAGGTTGTGTATTGGTCTCTGCAGGCAGAGAAACTCCTCCTGTTCTGTAATGAGGGACCTGCACCAGGCCTGCGGAAGGGCAGACAGTGTGTGTGCGTGCGTGTGTGTATACGTTAGAGGGAAAAAATGGATATAGTTACATATCACAATATTATTTTGAATGATATTATATAGATCATTTTGTATTAAAATAAATGTACTCTATATACAGTATATAAATCTTTATACAGTGCATTTGGAAAGTATTCAGACCCCTTGACTTATTCCACATTTTGTTATGTTAGAGCCTTCGCCTCATTAATCTACACACAATACTCCATAATGACAAAGCAAAAAACATTTTCTAGTATTTTAGCACATTTCTTAAAAATTAAAAACAAATATCACATTTACATAAGTATTCAGACACTTAACTCAGTACAATGTTGAAGCACCTTTGGCAGCGATTACAGCCTCGAGTCGTATTGGGTATGATGCTACAAGCTTGGCACACCTGTACCTGGGGAGTTTCTCCCTTTCTTCTCTGCAGATCCTCTCAAGCTCTGTCAGGTTGGATGGGGAGCATCGCTGCACAGCTATTTTCAGGTCTCTCCAGAGATGTTCGATCTGGTTTAAGTCCGGGGTCTGGCTGGGCCACTCATGGACATTCAGAGACAAAGCCACTTCTGCGTTGTCTTGGCTGTTTGCTTAGGGTCATTGTCCTGTTGAAAGGTGAAATTTTACCCCAGTCTGAGGTCCTGAGCACTCTGGAGAAGGTTTTCATCTAGGATCTCTCTGTACTTTGCTCTGTTCATCTTTCCCTCAATCCTAACTAGTCTCCCAGTCCCTGCCACTGAAAAAACTCCCCACAGCATGATGCTGCCACCACCATGCTTCACCGTAGGGAGGGTGCCAGGTTTCCTCCAGACATGACACTTGGCATTCAGGCCAAAATGTTCAATCTTGTTTCTCATGGTCTAAGAGTCCTTTAGTCCTAGTCCTTTAACTCCAAGCCGGGTCTCATGTGCCATTTACTGTGGAGTGGCTTCCGTCAGGCCACTCTACCATGAATGCCTAATTGGTGGAGTGCTGCAGAGATGATTGTCCTTCCGGAAGGTTCTCCCAACTCCACAGAGGAACTTTGGAGCCTTGGTCACCTCCCTAACCAAGGCCCTTCTCACCCGATGGCTCAGTTTGGCGGCCAGCTCTAGGAAGTGTCTTGATGGTTCCACACTTCTTCCATATAAGAATAATGGAGGCCACTTGTGTTCTTGGGAACCTTCAATGCTGCAGAATGTTTTTTGTACCCTTCCCCAGATCTGTGCCTTGACACAATTCTGTCTCGGAGCTCTCTCTCTGGCTTGGTTTTTGCTCTGACATGCACTGTCAACTGTGGGACCTTACATAGACAGGTGTGTGTGCCTTTCCAAATCATGTCCAATCAATTGAATTTTCCACAGTTGGACTCCAATCAAGTTGTAGAAACACCTCAAGGATGATCAATGGAAACAGGATGCACCTGAGCTCAATTTCGAGTCTCATAGCAAAGGGTCTGAAAACATATATAAATAATGTATTTCTGTTTTTAAGTTTGAACAAATTTGCAAACATTTCTAAAATTCTGGTTTTCACTTTGTTATTACGGGATATTCTGAGTAGATTGATGAAAATGGCCGGCTGTACCTGCACAAAAACACTGGTATTTTTCATCCTATACAGTATCTTGTTCTCCATCTTCTTTTTAAATAGCGAGCCAACATGTTTTCAGCACTTTTATTTCCATGACTGATCAAAGCTCATTTTCTCATGTCTCTCTCTTGTCCCTCTGCAGTAGACATAGAGTTAGCAATATGTTTGGAACATAAAATCACAATAGAATTGCAGTATCGAATTGCAGTACATATAGAACCGTGAGAATCACAATACATTTTGTATTGGCACTAAAGTATCATGATAGTATCGTATCATGAGGTCCCTGGCAATATATATATATATATATTATTGTCATCAACATCCATTATGTTGTAATTGTTTACTGTAATGCTCACTGATTCCACCCAGTACATGATAAAACATACCATATGTTTCACTCCTCACTGAGCAAGTTTATTTATGGGGCCGTTCTGTTCTGTAATTTAGACTAATTTCTTACATTAAGACACCATTGAATCCTTTTGAAAGAAGAGACGTCTTTTGATAAATGTCAGGGACTGATTATTCAACAAAAACAGGCCGGGAGGAGGTTCTTTCTGCTTTCATAGTAATGGAGGGGGGCTCTTATCTTTCTCCAAAAGTCAACGAGCCAAAAAAAGAGATCTCTCTACCTCCTCCCTCTTTTATCTAAAGAGATGAATGAGACATCTCTGTGTGGAATTAAAACAAGGGCTTGCATGGCAAAGGGAACCACGTCTGCTTACCCGCACGCACGCACACGCACGCACGCGCACACACACACACACACACACACACACACACGCGCACACACACGCGCACACACACACACACACACACACACAATCGCCTGACACACTCAACCCTGGCAATATTCCGTGTTCAACTTTATCTTTTATCAGACTTAATGAACTTAGGGACCGTAGGGACTCCAGTCCCCAGTGTTGCCACGGCAACACAGTTTACCTGCTAATCCGGCCCTGTGATAACAGTGAGAGAGGAGAGAGAGAGAAGGAGAGAGAGACAGACACAGAGAATGGGGTAAAGTGAGCAGCCAGGTCACCCGTGATACAAGTCAGTATTCGACATCCATCCATGTCTGAGGACGTTGGGAGATGATGTGGAAACCAGCCACTAGGGGAAACATTGAGCGCTGTTACCTTCAAGTAGGTTTCTGTTTTGCTTGGGTGTTGTGAATGGGGATGGTGCATGGGCGTAAGCATCTGATTCCAAAGGCTGCAAGTTTGAATCCAGCAATAGAAATATGTTTTTTATTTATAAAAATAGAAGCCTATCCCTGACCTTAACCCTTGCCTTAACCATGCCTAACCTTAACCATGCCTAACCTTAAGAATGTGGAGTAAATGCTGCAACTTAATTACCCATGACCTGAAAGTTGACGTTTGGTAAACATGGATGAACATCTAATTCTGTGAGGGGGGGGGGGGGGGGAGAGAGAGAGAGAGAGAGAAAGAATAACTGTCACATTCCTCAGTTTAGTGAAAGTGAGGGATGAATGGTGCATGTGTCAGAGGCCAGGGAGAGCTTTTTATTAGGAAGAGGCAGGCTCTCTCTTATCTCTATGTAGCTTTTTAACTATGAGGCAGAGCCATTGAGATCAGAACTATTTACAGTTCATGTGTCATGACTTTAATTTGGAATGTTTGAATACATAGAATACAAAATAACTATGTTAAAATACTTATTGTTGGTTTAGCAACACAAAATACTTTTTAGCTTGTCTATAGTTTAGAGTTAAGTATAACCAAGTTGACAAGGACAGACAAGATAGATGGCAGCAGAGGTATTGATAGAAATGTGTGTTTGATTAAGTGTTTATAATGACAGTTTAGCTGCATTAACTTTGTATTGCAGATTGCTAGATCAGGACAGACATTTTCCTGGTGTGTGTGTGTGTGTGTCTACTCAACTGTGCAGTAGTAATCTGACCAGCTCTGAAATCTATGTCCATCCTCCTTCCAGAGTGTCTGAATATCTTCCTCTTTCTTCAGGAAACTGACCTCCTCACCTGTTCCTCACATGTTCCCATCAGTACAGATTAGGTGTTTCCCAAAAGAATCTACATAACCTATCCTCAGCGTTAATCTAACGTTTGAGAGTGGTTTGGTGGACGCCTGATATGGAGTCTAAACCAGCAGTGACTAAACACATGACTGACTACATGTTGGTGCGAACTAAAATCCAAACTAAAATTGGAAAAACAATTTAGTAAACTGAAATAAAAAATAAAATTAAAACATTTGAAAAACTAAAACTATACTGAAACTATTACCTTTGACTGAAGAAAAAAAAACATCACAAAGGATGTTTAGTTTTAGTTTATTTTCTTTTCTAAACTGAACGACCACCTCTCTGGAACGTAGAGTCTTCTAGAAGATAAACCAGGAAATCTTGTTTGGTTGAACAGACACACACACACACACACACACACACACACACACACACACACACACACACACACACACACACACACACACACACACACACACACACACACACACACACACACACACACACACACACACACAAGCTGGCTGTCTGTGAACTGATAGATTTGTGATGAAGTGTTGTATTGGTTATGTTTTTGCTGTTGTTACAGCTGTTTTTATGAACCCCATTTGAAAGGGTCATGTTTAATATTACATGAAAATGTGCCATAAAATCATTTGTCGTTTCTTCCTCTCTCTTTCTGTCAGATAAAGGTAAAGTTACTTAATTATTCTTACATCTACTAATAAAGTTTTTTTTAAAACATTGGATTGGTGTAAATATGGGCAAGAGGGTTTCCTTCCACAATATTTCTTGCACCAGTCTAGGCGCTTGTCCTTTAAATCCAAGTCACATGAGGATAGATTTATATTTTTAAGTCTTTGTTAAGTCTAAGCCTATGTTCTGGCCATGGAGTTGAACTGAGTCCTCTAGTGGCCTAAAGCCTGTGTTAGCATGAGCAGCGCAATTGAGGACTTTTGCCTATTTGATTTAGTCAACTGGGCAAATTCATTGGCTGATCCCTCCTGATTACTTGGTTGGCATAACCTGATGACCCGGATGGAGCCGTGACAGCCTCAACAGGAGGCATCAGCCAATTGATTTTACTTGTGAAGAAGAAAATGGACTATTTCAAGATGAAGAAGGCCTCAATGGTGCTGCCCATGCTCTCACAGATGCCATCATAATACAGAGATGCTGTGTCTATCCAAATCTATGGTCCTGGCCCATCACCTTACCCCAGTGGCAAGAAGTGGCATCTTCAAAAAACAAACTATAGCCCTACAACACATAAATGGCTCCTAGCCTCCCACGCATATTTTACTTTCTTTCCCTAGAACTAAAACGAAAACGAAATAATATAAAACGATATAGAAATGTTTTTATCGAGCTGGAACGAAACAAAAACAAGTCATTCAAGTCTGAAAACGTCCTTAAACTAAACTGAATTTCAAATAAAAATCTAAAAACGAATAGAAAAAAATAAAAAAAATAAAACGAATATTAAATCACATAAATACAATGACCTTTCTTGATGCACATGCATGGGACACACACGTGACTGGTCTCTCAGTTTCACCATTAGACACTGGAAACCACATGCTACATTCTATTGTAACATAGCCCTTGTTTACTCTGTTTGTGAGTAGCTAGTTTGTTGTATTTCCTTTCACTTCATTGGCAGTCCCAGGCAGTCCCTTGCCCTGCTGGTGGGGATTGAGGGGGAAAAAACAATTATTTCATGAACCTAATCCCATGTTTGTGTGTGTGAATATTTAGTCATTTATGAAAATAATGTATTCCTATTTATAGTCGCTCTATTCATAAAAACCCTTTACACACGGAAAGTGTATAATACCTGTGTGTCTTGGCGGGTATAGATGTGCTGTGAATATATTAAGACACACAGTAATCGTCTGTCTGTATGTTATCTTGGGTGCTTGCTGTCTGTCTGTGTTATCGCTGTCATTGCTATTCTTTGCTCTCCTGTTCGGCCATAGCCTTGCTTGTCTTCAGTGTGTATGGCAGAGGATAGCAGTACTGTGTGTGGCTCTGTTAAAAGGCCCTAATGCTTGGGTCCACTCTAATGGAGCTGCTGTCATTGGTTAACAATGAGCTGCTCTCGGGTCGTCCAGCGTCCTCACAAACAGCTGGCACTGTATTTTTAGCAGCCATTCAAACCCTGGTTGGCGTCTATTCAGCCCCAGATAAGCATCATGAGGAAGTGCGACTTACACACACACACACACACACACACACACACACACACACACACACTGGCCCTATGGCATAAATTGTGTTGGCTAAATAAAAATCCCTAATTGCTCTAAAAAAATGCACTCTGACGTTATGATTGTGCATGTGGACATGTGGGAATGTGTTGTTTCACCATTTAGAAAACCATTTGATGATGATCACTCAAGCATAAAGCATAGCTGGTGGGGTATATGATCCATGCCAAAGAACCAGTCAGTAACATGACTGCTGCACATTGTGTAAATGATAGAATCTGTGGTTCCCCTGATTCTCTAAACAATCCTGTCTCAAAGTGGCAAGTAGCAATTATTGAAAACTTGTGAGACTTCAAAGTAACTGAGTTCTATGCATTTGTGTTTCCAAACAAAACCCAACCCATCATTAGTGTTCGATCTGCAAATGAGGCAGTAAGAGTGCAATTGGGTTGTGTTTGCAGTTACACACACACACACACACACACAACCATGCAGGCAGGCACACGCATCCACGCACGCACACACTCTGTTGCAGTCTCATATAACCTTGTTGAAAGCATTTGAGCTTCACTAGAAGGGTGTTAATCATTTTGACAGCCATGAGCAACAGCAACACTAGCCATAGGCTAGAAAACGGACTCAACATCTCATACACACACATTCAAAACCCACAAGCAACTCATCTGCTATTCAACACACTATTTTCAGTTGACCTCAACCTTATGAGGGTTCAAGTACGTGTGGTAGACTGCTGGAGTGTACATCTATTGATTGTACAGGAAATGCACAAAGTTCACATCATGTTAACCAAAGCAGAGTGTCCTTAGAAGCAGTGTGTTGTGGTTATAGTGTCCCAGGGACCTTGATACTAACAGCTCTGGTTTGAGATGAAGAATCCTTGAAACACATGGCAGCCAGGGACAACTCCAAAGAACATTGTGCTCACACACACACACACACACACACACACACACACACACACACACACAACCCCTCTCCACACACACACACACACCTGTTTTCCAGGTGGTTTGAACGTAGCCACGCCAAGATGTCACTGTCACCACATGAGTGACAGCTCGTGTACAAGGCTGATGACTGAAGCCTGTTGACAGAGGACCAGTGTCCTGCCAGTCTACTGCCAGGCCTGTTGGGTTACACAGTAGATGACCAAGCATGGCTCCAGAGGCTAATTAGCCAGTGGCGTGAGCAGAGGTGTAGTTTACTCACGCAAAGGCAGCAAAGTGGCCCAGGCCGGGCTTGAGGAGAGACACTCACTAGGCCTTTCCATCCCCCAGGCTAAGGTTACCTTGGTAGGTGTGAAACACACACACACACACACACACACACACACACATTCAGTAGCATACATGCACATGAACTAGTGCAGGGGCTTTCAAACTGGGGTACTGCAGGGGGTCCGTGATTCTTTTGTATCATTTCTTGGGAAACAATTTCTGAATATCTCCAGCTGCAAGAGAAACAGAATACCATTGGAGATTCCATTATTATGTCTCTGTGTCCAGTATGAAGGAAGTGAGAGGTAGTTTCACGAGCCAATGCCAACTAGCGCAATGACTGGAAGTCTATCGGAACAGTTAGCATGCTAGCTGCTCCTGTTAATCCGACTCTGGGGAAAGTAGACAAAGGGCTTCATTGACAAAATCTTGAACTTTCCCTGTAATATGGAGGAAATGACAGTCCAGGAAGCTAATTACAGGGTTTGTTCTGTATAGATAAATCTTAGGCCGGCCGTCTTGTGATCATTTTAGGGATGGAAAATCAGTTTCATTGTCAACTTAAACAACCAAAACCAGATATAAATCATGCAGAAAAGATACTAAACTATATAAATTGTTTAATAATACCATCTTTGAGAAATAACAATCACATAAAAGCTAGGCAGTCAAATTCCAAAAAGCAGGGAATCAAGGCACATGCCCATTGATTTTGTCATGTTTGAGCAGATGAACTGTTACGGTGCGTGAATGAGGACCCAAAAGCGAATCAACTTAAACAGAGCTTCTTTAATTACCAAACATAGGTAGGCTCAGATGGACCGGCAGATTCCGACAGGACAGGACAAGGTTACAGCAAACATGACGACAGTCTGGTTCAGGCATGAATGACACAAACAAACATGAATCCGACAAGGACAGGAGCAGAAACAGAGAGAGATATAGGGACCTAATCAGAGGGAAAAAAGGGAACAGGTGGGGAACGGGGTGAATGGGTAGTTAGAGGAGACAAGGGACAGCTGGGGGAAAGCGGGGGAGAAAAGGTAACCTAACACGACCAGCAGAGGGAGACAGGGTGAAGGGAAAGGACAGAGACAAGACAACATGACAGTACATGACAGTACCCCCCCACTCACCGAGCGCCTCCTGGCGCACTCGAGGAGGAAACCTGGCGGCAACGGAGGAAATCATCAATCAGCGCACGGTCCAGCACGTCCCGAGAGGGAACCCAACTCCTCTCCTCAGGACCGTACCCCTCCCAGTCAACTAGGTACTGATGACCACGGCCCCGAGGACGCATGTCCAAGATCTTACGGACCCTGTAGATAGGTGCGCCCTCGACAAGGATGGGGGGGGGGGGGGGAAGACGAGCGGGGGCGCGAAGAACGGGCTTAACACAGGAGACATGGAAGACCGGGTGGACGCGACGAAGATATCGCGGAAGAAGAAGTCGCACTGCGACAGGATTAATGACCTGAGAGATACGGAATGGACCAATGAACCGCGGGGTCAACTTGCGAGAAGCCGTCTTAAGGGGAAGGTTCTGAGTGGAGAGCCAAACTCTCTGACCGCGACAATACCTAGGGCTCTTAGTTCTACGCTTATTAGCAGCTCTCACAGTCTGCGCCCTATAACGGCAAAGTGCAGACCTGACCCTCTTCCAGGTGCGCTCGCAACGTTGGACAAAAGCCTGAGCGGAGGGGACGCTGGACTCGGCGAACTGAGATGAGAACAACGGAGGCTGGTACCCGAGGCTACTCTGAAAAGGAGATAGCCCGGTCGCAGACGAAGGAAGCGAGTTGTGGGCGTATTCTGCCCAGGGGAGCTGTTCTGACCAAGACGCAGGGTTGCGAAAAGAAAGACTGCGTAAGATGCGACCAATAGTCTGATTGGCCCGTTCTGCTTGACCGTTAGACTGGGGGTGAAAGCCGGAAGAGAGACTGACGGAAGCCCCAATCAAACGGCAAAACTCCCTCCAAAATTGAGACGTGAATTGCGGACCTCTGTCCGAAACGACGTCTGACGGAAGGCCATGAATTCTGAAAACATTCTCGATGATGATTTGTGCCGTCTCTTTAGCAGAAGGAAGCTTAGCAAGGGGAATGAAATGAGCCGCCTTAGAGAACCTATCGACAACCGTAAGAATAACAGTCTTCCCCGCTGACGAAGGCAGTCCGGTGACAAAATCTAAGGCGATGTGAGACCACGGTCGAGAGGGAATAGGAAGCGGCCTGAGACGGCCGGCAGGAGGAGAGTTACCGGACTTAGTCTGCGCGCAGACCGAACAAGCAGCCACGAAACGACGCGTGTCATGCTCCCGGGTGGGCCACCAGAAACGCTGGCGAATGGAAGCAAGCGTACCCCGAACGCCAGGGTGGCCGGCTAACTTGGCAGAGTGAGCCCACTGAAGAACGGCCAGACGAGTAGGAACGGGAACGAAAAGAAGGTTCCTAGGACAAGCGCGCGGCGACGGAGTTTGAGTGAGTGCTTGCTTTACCTGCCTCTCAATTCCCCAGACAGTCAACCCGACAACACGCCCCTCAGGGAGAATCCCCTCGGGGTCAGTGGAGGCTACTGAAGAACTGAAGAGACGAGACAAAGCATCAGGCTTGGTGTTCTTAGAGCCCGGACGATAAGAAATCACGAACTCGAAACGAGCGAAAAACAGCGCCCAACGCGCCTGACGCGCATTAAGTCGTTTGGCAGAACGGATGTACTCAAGGTTCCTATGGTCAGTCCAAACGACAAAAGGAACGGTCGCCCCCTCCAACCACTGTCGCCATTCGCCTAGGGCTAACCGGATGGCGAGCAGTTCGCGGTTACCCACATCATAGTTACGTTCCGACGGCGACAGGCGATGAGAAAAATACGCGCATGGGTGGACCTTGTCGTCAGAGAGGGAGCGCTGAGAAAGGATGGCTCCCACTCCCACCTCTGACGCGTCAACCTCGACAACGAACTGTCTAGAGACGTCAGGTGTAACAAGGATAGGAGCGGATGTAAAACGATTCTTGAGGAGATCAAAAGCTCCCTGGGCGGAAACGGACCACTTAAAGCACGTCTTGACAGAAGTAAGGGCTGTGAGAGGAGCTGCCACCTGACCGAAATTACGGATGAAACGACGATAGAAGTTCGCGAAGCCGAGAAAGCGCTGCAGCTCGACGCGTGACTTAGGGACGGGCCAATCAATGACAGCTTGGACCTTAGCGGGATCCATCTTAATGCCTTCAGCGGAAATAACAGAACCGAGAAATGTGACGGAGGAGGCATGAAAAGTGCACTTCTCAGCCTTCACAAAAAGACAATTCTCTAAAAGGCGCTGGAGGACACGTCGAACGTGCTGAACATGAATCTGGAGTGACGGTGAAAAAATCAGGATATCGTCAAGGTAAACGAAAACAAAGATGTTCAGCATGTCTCTCAGGACATCATTGACTAATGCCTGAAAGACAGCTGGAGCGTTAGCGAGGCCGAAAGGAAGAACCCGGTATTCAAAGTGCCCTAACGGAGTGTTAAACGCCGTCTTCCACTCGTCCCCCTCCCTGATGCGCACGAGATGGTAAGCGTTACGAAGGTCCAACTTAGTGAAAAACCTGGCTCCCTGCAGGATCTCGAAGGCTGAAGACATAAGAGGAAGCGGATAACGATTCTTCACTGTTATGTCATTCAGCCCTCGATAATCTATGCAGGGGCGCAGAGACCCGTCCTTCTTCTTGACAAAAAAAAACCCCGCTCCGGCGGGAGAGGAGGAGGGGACTATGGTACCGGCGTCAAGAGCTACAGACAAATAATCTTCGAGAGCCTTACGTTCGGGAGCCGACAGAGAGTATAGTCTACCCCGGGGGGGGGTGGTTCCCGGAAGGAGATCAATACTACAATCATACGACCGGTGTGGAGGAAGAGAGGCCCTGGACCGACTGAACACCGTGCGCAGATCGTGATATTCCTCCGGCACCCCTGTCAAATCACCAGGCTCCTCCTGTGAAGAAGAGACAGAGGAAACAGGAGGGATAGCAGACATTAAACATTTCACATGACAAGAGACGTTCCAGGAGAGGATAGAATTACTAGACCAATTAATGGAAGGATTATGACAAACTAGCCAGGGATGGCCCAAAACAACAGGTGTAAAAGGTGAACGAAAAATTAAAAAAGAAATGGTTTCACTATGATTACCAGAAACAGTGAGGGTTAAAGGTAGCGTCTCACGCTGAATCCTGGGGAGAGGACTACCATCCAGGGCGAACAAGGCCGTGGGCTCCTTTAACTGTCTGAGAGGAATGTCATGTTCCCGAGCCCAGGTCTCGTCCATAAAACAGCCCTCCGCCCCAGAGTCTATTAAGGCACTGCAGGAAGCTGACGAACCGGTCCAGCGTAGATGGACCGACAAGGTAGTGCAGGATCTTGAAGGAGAGACAGGAGTAGTAGCGCTCACCAGTAGCCCTCCGCTTACTGACGAGCTCTGGCCTTTTACTGGACATGAAGTGACAAAATGACCAGCGGAACCGCAATAGAGACAGAGGCGGTTGGTGATTCTCCGTTCCCTCTCCTCAGTCGAGATGCGGATACCTCCCAGCTGCATGGGCTCAGCACCCGAGCCGGCAGAGGAAGATGGTAGTGATGCGGAGAGGGAGGCGACGGAGAGCGCGAGCTCCTTTCCACGAGCTCGGTGACGAAGATCAACCCGTCGCTCAATGCGAATAGCGAGTTCAATCAAGGAATCCACGCTGGAAGGAACCTCCCGGGAGAGAATCTCATCCTTTACCTCTGCGCGGAAACCCTCCAGAAGACGAGCGAGCAAGGCCGGCTCGTTCCAGCCACTGGAGACAGCAAGAGTGCGAAACTCAATAGAGTAGTCTGTTATGGATCGATTGCCTTGACATAGGGAAGACAGGGCCCTGGAAGCCTCCTCCCCAAAAACAGATCGATCAAAAACCCGTATCATCTCCTCCTTAAAGTCTTGATACTGGTTAGTACACTCAGCCCTTGCCTCCCAGATTGCCGTGCCCCACTCACGAGCCCGTCCAATAAGGAGAGATATGACGTAGGCGACACGAGCAGTGCTCCTGGAGTAAGTGTTGGGCTGGAGAGAAAACACAATATCACACTGGGTGAGGAACGAGCGGCATTCAGTGGGCTCCCCAGAGTAACACGGCGGGTTATTGATTCTGGGCTCCGGAGATTCGAAAGCCCTGGAAGTGGCCGGTGGATCGAGGCGGAGATGGTGAACCTGTTCTGTGAGGTTGGAGACTTGGGTGGCCAGGGTCTCAACGGCATGTCGAGCAGCAGACAATTCCTGCTTGTGTCTGCCTAGCATCGCTCCCTGGATCTCGACGGCTGAGTGGAGAGGATCCGAAGTCGCTGGGTCCATTCTTGGTCGGATTCTTCTGTTACGGTGCGTGAATGAGGACCCAAAAGCGAATCAACTTAAACAGAGCTTCTTTAATTACCAAACATAGGTAGGCTCAGATGGACCGGCAGATTCCGACAGGACAGGACAAGGTTACAGCAAACATGACGACAGTCTGGTTCAGGCATGAATGACACAAACAAACATGAATCCGACAAGGACAGGAGCAGAAACAGAGAGAGATATAGGGACCTAATCAGAGGGAAAAAAGGGAACAGGTGGGGAACGGGGTGAATGGGTAGTTAGAGGAGACAAGGGACAGCTGGGGGAAAGCGGGGGAGAAAAGGTAACCTAACACGACCAGCAGAGGGAGACAGGGTGAAGGGAAAGGACAGAGACAAGACAACATGACAGTACATGACATGAACAAAGCATTAACCATGGCAAAATGCAGGAAATTGCAGGAAATTTGCCTTTAAACTAGAAAATTGTCTCTCAAGTCCATGCCAAATTGTAGAATTGCTGGAAATCGCTCAACAGCTCAATGGAAAAATGTGTAGAATTGCAGAAAATGTGCTTTACAACAGCAGCGCTTTATCTACGCCGCCAAGATACCTTTCTAGATAAGAGTATGTTAGAGTTTACACTTCCTCTTCCAATGAACTGTGGGGAGGTCAAAATAATGAAACTGTCCACTAAATCTAGTCATTTTAAAACGTTGAGTACTTCTACTTGCCATTATCATTCACCTGATGAGACATGATGTGATTTTTTTTGCTAACATATGATGATGGTCCCTGGGTTACCAGTTTGCCTGGGTGGGTGTCCCTGAGCAATAAAACCCCTGAACCATCAAAGGGGAGGTAATGGATGACAGCCTAATGTACCATTTAACATGCATGCATTCACTTATGTGCATTACACACACACTTACATCCATGTACTAGAACCTCGAGCCAGCTCCTGCCACGCCGTGTGTTTGTGTGTCTTTTGGCAGTGGAAGCTTGCACACACACGTGTGTGGGGAGCGATTGTTGCATCCTACCAGCGGTGTGTGTTTGTGTCTGGGATTGAAACCACCTCTACTGGGAACTGCCAATCCTCAGATATTGAAATTCTGTATTTGTCCAAAGCTCCCCAGTCATCTCTCTCTCCTCAACTCAGAATGGCACAGAACACCTGGAGAGAGAGAGAGAGAGAGAGAGAGGGGCAAGATCTGCTTCCTTTCGACATTTTCCATATTATGGATGAACGTCTATTTTAGATGCATTAATTCCGAAACTGCGTGTTCTGGCACCGATTATCCTGAGTTCGCTCCCAGTGCTGGGAAATAGTGCCAAGGAAGGCTTATGATGGGCATTCTGGGGGACCTTTTCAAACATCTGAAATCGCTGTCTATATTTCTAGTGATCATTCTGTTCCTAGTCCACACACGTCAAAAACCAAGGTCCTTTAGAATCCCAAAAAACACAAACACAGGGAGGCAGTCATACACTACATGGCTTGTTGAACATCTCATTCCAAAATAATGGGCATTAATATGGAGATGTTCCCCCCTTCGCTGTTATAACGGCGTCCACTCTTCTGGGAAGGCTTTCCACTAGATGTTGGAACATTGCAGTGGGGATTTGCTTCCATTCAGCCATTAGTGAGAGCATTAGTGAGGACGGGCACGGATGATGGGTGATTAGGCCTGGCTCGCAGTCGGTGTTCCAATGCATCCCAAAGGTGTTTGATGGGGTCTGTGCAGGCCAGCGAAGTTCTGTATGGACCTCGCTTTGTGCATGGGGGCATTGTCATGCTGAAACAGGAAAGGGCCTTCCAGAAACTGTTGCCACAAAGTTGGAAGCACAGAATTGTCTAGAACGTCATTGTATGCTGTAGCATTCAGATTTCCCTGGCCTAGCCCGAACCATGAAAAACAGCCCTAGACCATTATTCCTCCTCCACCAAACTTTACAGTTGGCACTATGCATTGGGTCAGGTAGCATTCTCCTGGCATCCACCAATCACAGATTTGTCTGTCGGACTGCCAGATGGTGAAGCATGATTCATTACTCCAGAGAACGCATTTCCACTGCTCCAGAGTTCAATGGGAGTTCAATGGGATTTGACTTTGTTTGACACATTCCTTCACTACTAATGATTACTGAAGTGATTTGATGGAGAAATGTTACAATAACTTATTGGTGGTAGTAGTGAACAGCAAGGAAGTTGATGCAGTTTTGAAATGTAAGAGTTGTGCTATTTTGTTTTTACAATAGGTTATTATCACACAGCTTCCTATATCTAAGAATTATCATCTAAATCCTATCAATTTAGACCCTAGAATAGATTTTTTGTGAAATTGTAGTGAAATTGTAACCCAAATAGTTCATCTTTTAAAATGACCAATTAAACAGTTAGTTTGTCAGTTTGAAACCATTTGATTGGCTGTTGTGGGATGCTACGGCCCCCGCACAACACCATCTGATTGGCTGTTTTCCAAAACACGAACAGGTCAAAATGTGCACGTTGACAGACTTGCCTTTAGTTGAGTTCTCAATTCATTGAACCTATTGCATAGTTTAGACTCCTATTTCTTTATTGGGGTACATTCCGATCCTTGTTAGACACTAGTCTGTTGGGCTATAATTGTTTTTTTAAGAAAAGTTGGAGGATGAACACTATAAATGTTTCAACTCTTCCAACACCTACCGCGTTACACAGAGCCTGAAAACAAGACTTTCCAACTGACTATTCCCTATGAAATTTATGCTGTAAAGTCCTGGAGGTCCAGAAATCTATTTGCCACCTTCACAATCTAACTTCTTCGATGTTTCGTTAGTTTGACTAGTGCAATTTATCTCTTGTACTATAAACACAACAAAGTCCACCTTCTTCACTGTTATTGTGTTGTGATCCTTCTCCTGCATGGCATTCGCTGTAGACTGTGGGACATCCACTAACAGCTCATCTCTACTCACTCTTTCAGCTATTTTCACTACTTCCACATGGGAGACCTGCTGGATAGCCCCGATCCTAGCTACTGCGACCTCCCTCATCCTTACAGGGCACTCCGGGAACTCAGGAATTGGATTCCCATCCCAATTACAGCAACATGCTTCGTCTGACTCTTCAACTGTGACGTATTTATTCCTTCGACAAAAACTTGCCACATGTAAAGGGCTTCTGTACATAACTCACATAATCAAGTTTTGGGAGAAGCCCTTCATCAAGCGACAGTAAAAGGCTTTGCTCCTTTTTTCCGTCAGTCATTAGATTCAAGTGACGTACGTCTACCACTCCTGGCATGTTATCCCTGAACCGCACAGCCTCGATGTCCGGCGAGACAGCAGAGATGACACCTTTAACCCGGTGCACTGAAAATCACAGCTTTCCACATCATACGTCGATATCTCGTAGAGCCACCGAGCTTTCTCCTTTTGCACTTTTGACACACACGAAATCAACAACATACTGTTCATACCTGTTCACTCTGGCCGATTCCACTTTTCCCAATTCGCCCGTCGCCATCTTCGAGACCGCAAACGGCTCATCTCCAACTTAAGCCCTTTTCACTCCACTCTTCTTCACCGCCGCTGTGCCAACAGAATCGCACAATGCATTCACTTCCGCTTGCTACCGTGGCTGGGAACTGTCACGAGAGGTCCCCGGACTGTGAAAGCTGGTAGGATGAGCTGCCGTTATTCAGGTGGCAGCTCGTTAAGCCGATGCTGGTCAGGTGTGTCGGGCCTGGTCCCAACAGGGTGCTAATTGCAATTTAATTCCCTCATTCACTCCACGTAAGACAAACACTCAGAAAGGTTGAATGAAAAGCAAATACGTCCACGCAAATAGTGATTAAAATGTCAAAGAAAACAGACACGAGGAATAAATAAATAAGGTACTTTTAATAGATGAACAAAAATAAAGCACACACGAGGGAAATGAGAAAACTAGGCTTTGGCACATGTAATACACATACACACGATTAATATTCCCAGTCTCTGGTTTAGATCAAAACGAGTAAAACCATCGATGAGAGAGGAGGGGAGGGGAGGAGAGGAGAAAGTGAGGGAGAGGGAGAGGAGATCCTGGGGGGGATAGTCCTTTCAACACAACAGCTCATTACTGAACACCACAACAACACTAAACAATATGAAACACCACAAGAGATTACACACACACACACACACACACACACACACACACACACACACACACACACACACACACACACACACACACACACACACACACACACACACACAAATACAAATAACATAACACAGTAAAAACACACAGCATACAAGAACCTAAAACCCCAGGGACAACTTCAAACTAAAATAGATTGTGCACTACATAACACAAATGTCCCTATACAAAGCATTCTCGCTCAATAACACACACTACATTACAGCCTATGCTCTTCAAAATGACAGATGGCATACAAGGTAGCTTGAGACAGCACAAAGAGAACATCGCCAAACGGAGCTCAGCAGCAAAACCAAACGGTTATAAACACTTCTTGCACAGTAACACAAGGGAGCAGAACACAGCATCTGGAAAACACAGAGTAATATAGGGCCATACAAAACGAATCATTCATCATGAGACAATGCAGCTATCAACAGAGCAAATGACAGTACATTACAGAACACATGAGTACAAAGCAAAGAAGTGAGAGACACATTCATGAAACATTTCGACACCGTACATCCACAAATACTGCACTCTTTTGACACACTTTTCATATTATTCTTATTAGCATAAAGATCGTAATGATCTTTAGAAAAGCTGCTCTGAGATAAGCTTGTATTAAACCCAGCCCACCCCCTCTAGCTTAGCTCTGTATCTCAATAGCATGCCTATTTCTGCCCCTGCAGCCACAATAAGCCCATTCAATAAATCCAGCCTTATCACTGTGGCAGACACACACACACACACACACACGTGCATGCATGCACAGGTACAGGTGCACACGCACACACACGCACACACACACACACACACACACATACACAAACGCACACACGTACACAGACGCACACACACACACACACAACCACACACAGGAACAGACTAAATAATCCCATTGTCCTGGATACAGACCAAAACAGGCTATGCTGTTTATCTTCTACAATACTGCAGATGAGTCAAGGAGATTATGACATCATGCAGGAGAGTATTATACCAATGCTTTGTGGTGGAGTGGTAATAACATTATTATTGATTTCAGAATGCAGGAGTATCTGCAGGGATTTCTGGAGTCATCAGACAGTGAAATGTGTGCATTGTCATTTTTATTTCAGGTGACTGCAGTGTTAAGTCAGGTGATCGAATAGGTGAGGTAATCTCTCATTCGCTCTAGGCAATGTGAAGGGGAAGGCTGGATGTGTATTAAGGGTGAGGCAATGATATAAGATCCAGGCTATGTGTTGTTGACAGTTGGTTGATTAGTACTACTTAGTATTGGGTGTCTGTGTTAGTGTTGTATGGTCATTGGTTTAAAGAAAGCAAGCACTTTATGTCCTCTGTGTGTCAGTGCATCGGTACATGTTTGAGGTGCTTAGATATTGACAATAGCCTACACAGAGTAGGGAAGATATATATATATATATATATATACATATATATATATATATGTATATATATATATATATATATATATATATATATATATATATATATATATATATATATATAAAGTATGTGGAGACCCTTTCAAATTGCTGGATTCGGCTATTTCAGCCACACCCATTGCTGATAGGTGTATAAAATCGAGCACACAGCCATGCAATCTCCATAGACAAACATTGGCAGTAGAATGGCCTTACTGAAGAGATCAGTGACTTTCAACGTGGCACCGTCATTGGATGCCACCTTTCCAACATGTTATTTCATCAATTTTCTGCCCAGCTAGAGCTGCCCCAGTCAGCTGTAAGTGCTGTTATTGTGGAAAGGTCTAGGAGCAACAACAGCTCAGCCGCGAAGTGGTAGGCCACACAAACTGGCAGAACGGGACCGCCGAGTGTTGAAGCACGTAACGCGTAAAAATGGGTTGCAACACTCACTACCGACTTCCAAACTGCCTCTGGATGCAACGTCAGCACAAAAACTGTTTGTCAAGGGCTTCATGAAATGGGTTTCCATGGCCGAGTAGCTAAACACAAGCCTAAGATCACCAAGTGCAATGCCAAGCATTGACTGAAGTGGTGTAAAGCTTGCTGAAATTGCAAACGCATTCTCTGGAGTTTAGAATCATCTGGCAGTCCGACAGACGAATCTGGGTTTGGCGGATGACAGGATTACGCTACCTGCCCAAATGCATAGTGCCAGCTGTAAAGTTTGGTTGAGGAGGGATAATGGTGTGGGGCTGTTTTTTATGGTTCGGGCTAGGCCCAAGTGAAGGGAAATCTTAATGTTACGCCTTACAATGACATTCTAGACGATTCTGTGTTTCCAACTTTGTGGCAACGGTTTGGTGAAGGCCCTTTCCTGTTTCAGCATGACAGTGCCCCCGTGCACAGAGTGAGGTCAACACAGAAATGGTTTGTCGAGATCGATGTGGAAGAACTTGACTGGCCTGCACAGATCCCTGACCTCAATCCCATCGAACACCTTTGGGATGCATTGGAACGCCGACTGCGAGCCAGACCTAATCGCCCAACATTAATGCCCGACCTAACTAATTATCTTGTGGCTGAATGGAAGCAAGTCCCTGCAGCAATGTTCCAACATCTAGTTTAAAGGCTTCCCAGAAGAGTGGAGGCTGTTATAGCAGCAAAGAGGTGACCAACTCTATATTATTGCCCATGATTCTGGATGGAGCTGTTCAACGATCAGATGTCCACATACTTTTGGTCATGTAGTGTGTATATATAGTCTGGCAGATTCTACTTGTGCAGTAAGGTGTGTGAAGACTCTTTGCTTGCTGATCTGGTTGCTTGGACTGTTTTGGCATATTTCCTGGTTCCTGTGAGGAGCTCCAGATACGGTGATGATTACATCACATGATTACATCAGCGTTTCAGCAAGCTGTTTCCTGTCTGAGTGTTCTGCTGGCTGGCCCATGTGACTCCTTCTTCCTGTCGATGACTCACCAATATCACCCGGGCCAGATCATGTCAGACTACCCACGGGGATGACAGACCATACCATGTGGCCTGTCTGAGAAAAGTAGAGAAAAAGTGGAGTAGGTTGATAAAAATCAACAGAACATTCACTTTTGTGGTGGGGCAAATAAACACCAAAAACACTTAAAGAGCCAACTGTCATTAGCTTCATATTCAGTGATTTGTCCACTCCAGTAAATTGTTTTCCAGCGACTATGAGATGACGGTGAGATTAAATGGTGCTATCAGGTGAGAATGTCCTGAATGACTGTGTTCCCTCTCATCTCCACTCCCAGCCCGCCGTGGCCCGTGTCTCTAGTGTAGTGCTAAAGATGCTATCAACTCTGATGGGATCTAGGCTGCGTTCCAAATGACACCCTATTCCCCATAGAGAGCACTACTTTTAACCAGCGCTGGTCAAAAGTAGTGCAATATAAAAGGAACAGGCTGTCATTTAGGATGCAGCCCTACAGTGTCCTCTACCGTGTCCTCTACAGTGTCATCTACAGTGTCCCCGTGCAGCAGAGCAGTCCCTCTCCCAAGAGGTACCCCTCCTGCCCTGTCCTGTCCTTAAGTCTTAATTAGGAAGATAGGATCAGTGGGGGCCTGCACTGGCCAGACAGAGCCTGTCCACACCATATCCTCCCATTGATTATGTACCACAGCCAAGAGGAGAAGAGGAGGAGGAGAGAGGCATGGAGGGGGGGAAGGTGATAGTAAAGAGGGGAAAGGAATGTGGGGATTTAAATGGAGGAGAGGAGGATGTAAGAGATGAGAGGACAAAAGGAGGATAGAGGCATTGTGACGAATGGAGAGTTGGGAATAGAGGAAGGCAGATAAGAGAAACTATGGAGTGTTATAAAGAAGGAGAAAAGGAGAGAGAGAGAGAGACAGATAAAACAGAGGGGAAAGTAGGGATGAAGTGAATGTGAAAAAAAGAGGGTCAAGGGATAGAGGGATTGCGGAGGTAAAAGAGGTGGAACGTTTTTCCTTTCTCCTACGGATTCAGTCAAATCCATAACCCATCAGGTCTTTGAAGTAGCAGGATCAAAGTTATTGTAAGGTTACGTCCAAATGGCATGCTATTCCCTATATAGTGCACTACTTTTGACCATGGCCTATAGGGGTCAAAAGTAATACACTATATCAGATTATGGTGCCATTTGGGATGCAGCCTACAGTATACAGTTGAAGTCAGAAGTTTACATACACCTTAGGCAAATACATTTAAACTCTGTTTTTCACAATTCCTGACATTTAATCCTAGTAAAAAAATCCCTGTTTTAGGTCAGTTAGGATCACCACTTTATTTTAAGAATGTGAAATGTCAGAATAATAGTAGAGCGAATGATTAATTGCAGCTTTTATTTCTTTCATCACATTCCCAGTGGGTCAGAAGTTCACATACACTCAATTAGTATTTGGAAGCATTGCCTTTAAATTGTTTAACTTGGGTCAAACGTTTCTGGTAGCTGTCCACAAGCTTCCCACAATAAATTGGGTGAATTTTGGCCCATTCCTCCTGACAGAGCTGGTGTAACTTAGTCAGGTTTGTAGGCCTCCATGCTCACACAAGCTTTTTCAGTTCTGCCCACAAATTTTGCTGAGCTGCCATTCAGGTTATGTCGATATAGGACTTGTTTTACTGTGGATATAGATACTTTTGTACTGGTTTCCTCAAGCATCTTCACAAGGTCCTTTGCTGTTGTTCTGAGATTGATTTGTACTTTTCACAACAAAGTACGTTCATCTCTAGGAGACAGAATGCATCTCCTTCCTGAGCGGTATGACGTCTGCGTGGTCCCATGGTGTTTATACTTATTATTGTTTGTACAGATGAACGTGGTACCTTCAGGCATTTGGAAATTGCTCCCAAGGATGAACCAGACCTGTGAAGGTCTACAATTTTTTTCTGAGGTCTTGGCTGATTTCTTTTCACTTTCCCATGATGTCAAGCAAAGTGGCAATGAGTTTGAAGGTAGGCCTTGAAATACATCCACAGGTACACCTCCAATTGACTCAAATGATGTCAATTAGCCTATCAGAAGCTTCTAAAGCCATGACATAATTTTCTGGAATTTTCCAAGATGTTTAAAGGCACAGTCAACTTAGTGTATGTAAACTTCTGACCCACTGGAATTGTGATGCAGTGATTTATAAGTTTGAATTATAAGTTTGTAAATAATTGTGGGAGAAATGACTTGTGTCATGCACAAAGCAGATGTCCCAACTGCCTTGCCAAAACTATAGTTTGTTAACAAGAAATGTGTGAAGTGGTTGAGCAACGAGTTTTAATGACTCCAACCTAAGTGTTTGTAAACTTTCGACTTAAACTGTATATCCTGCTTTTATATTAGTTATCTTCACAGGTAAGATAACGCACATGTCCATACACCCAAAGAACTATTAATCCATCTAGTCAAGTTGAATCAGGGCCATCACACAATCTCTATTAACAAACAATATACTTGAAGCCCCCCCCCCTCCCAAAAAATGGGATTTGCTTCTTCTGTCCTTTTGAAACAGTCTCTCTCTCTCTCTCTCTCTCTCTCTCTCTCTCTCTCTCTCTCTCTCTCTCTCTCTCTCTCTCTCTCTCTCTCTCTCTCTCTCTCTCTCTCTGGTGGTTATGTAATTATTTTAATTCCTTTGTCTAGACTCTGCCTCTGGTATCGTCTCTTTGTCCAAAAACGGGGATGTTTTTATTTTTATTTTAGACCCTCTACTGTATTTTAGACCCTCTACTCTCTCTCAGGGAGAGAGATGGTGGCCATTTTTGACTTCTGTCCCAACAGCCTGAGGGGAAAAGGGTCAGATCCCCGATTCATCACTTTTGTGCTGTTTATCAGTGAGCGCCTTTCTGCAGACATAACAGCAGCACACCATTCATCGTTGTCCAGAGGCTGCCATTATCCCCTGGTCCTATTTATCGAAGATGGTAAAAGATACACTCAATAAACTCAATGGAAAAAATGGTGTGTGTGTGTGTGTGTGTGTGTGTGTGTGTGTGTGTGTGTGTGTGTGTGTGTGTGTGTGTGTGTGTGTGTGTGTGTGTGTGTGTGTGTGTGTGTGTGTGTGTGTGTGTGTGTGTGTGTGTGTGTGTGTGTGTGTGTGCGTGCGTGCGTGCGTGCGTGCGTGCGTGCGTGCGTGCGTGCGTGCGTGCGTGCGTGCGTGCGTGCGTGCGTGTGTGTGGACTGATGTTCAGGGATTGTGTTTGGCGCGGGTGAGGGGAAAAGATAGCTATTACTGTGGCAGGGTTGGCATGATGCCTGTGCTCTGTTGTTTTTTCTCTATTTATTCTGTGAGAGGGACGTCACTTGGAGAGGAGTGGAATTTAAAAGGCCTGCCACCCTGCTCACAAAGGGCCATGTCAACGAATATTAAAATGTCACTGGAAAGATGGGAGGAAGAGTTGAGCCATTTCTCTTATTTTTTGCTATTTTTTTCTGTATCGCTCTCTCTTTCTGCTTCTATGAGTATGTCAATTCAATTCAATTCAAGGAGCTTTATTGAGCTTTATTGGCTTTTTATGGGAAACATGTGTTAACATTGCCAAAGCAAGTGAGGTAGATAATATAAAAAAGTGAAATAAACAATAGAAATTAACAGTAAACATCACACATACAGAAGTTTCAAAAGAATAAAGACATTACAAATGTCATATTACGTATATATACAGTGTTGCAACGATGTGCAAATGGTTAAGGGTACACAAGGGAAAATAAATAAGCATAAGTATGGGTTGTATTTACAATGGTGTTTGTCCTTCACTGGTAGCCCTTTTCTTGTGGCAACAGGTCACAAATCTTGCTGCTGTGATGGCACACTGTGGAATTTCAACCAGTAGATAATGGGAGTTTATCAAAATTGGGTTTGTTTTCAAATTCTTTGTGGATCTGTGTAATCTGAGGGAAATATGTCTCTCTCTCGTTCTCTCCGTTTGTGTTCATCTACCCTTCCCTTCCCTTCTCTCTCTCTCTCTCTCTCTCTCGCTCTCTCTCTCTCTCTCGCTCTCTCGCTCTCTCGCTCTCTCGCTCCCTCTCTCCCTCTCTCTCTCTCTCTATCTCTCCCTCTCTATCTCTCCCTCTCTCTCTCTCCCTATCTCTCTCTCTCTCTCTCAACAAAATGATTATTTAACAGGCTACTACATCTAAAAGTTTTTCCTTTCCTCCCCTTCAGTCCCATGCCCCCTCATCAATCACAGTCTGTGGGTTACATTATAATCACATTAACCACTATGATTAGAGATGTACCAGCAGCATCATTAGTAGGTAGGGAGATATCTGTAAAGGTGACTTAGACTTTCAATAATGTCAGAACGTATGTCCTGCAAATTTCTTCTAGAACAAAAAGTAATAGATTGAATCAGTGAACTGAAGTCCAATCTCACCTGTCTCCCTTCTCTCTCTCTCCCTTGTATCTCTCACGTTCTCTCCCTCTCTCTCTCTCCTTTGTCCTCACCTTGTCATTTAGCTGTTGACATTCACAACGAGGTAGTTGGCAGGAAGCAGAGTCTTTGCCCATCCGCCGAGCTGGAAGATGTCATAGCGAATCAATCACCGCACCACCTATCCTCATCCGCACCGACACACCAGACCTGACGAGACACTCTCCAAGAAGCCTCGCTCACACCTCTCTCTCTCTCTCTGTGCACCTGCCAAAGCCTGGCCATTAGAGCCACATCAGTATGCCCTAAACGACCTGTTAGTTTAACATGCAGAAGTCTTGCAGAGAGCTGGATGTTGTCTCCATTTAAATGAGCTTGGGATTAGACTAATGGTATGTCATCAACCAGAGGGCTTGCTATTGGACTGCTGTAGTCCAATTCACCTGTCTGACCCAACTAGGGTTACAAAGATCCTGGTAATTTACTAAAGTTAACGTAATCTTAAATAATTTTAGTAATTAACAGAATTAACAGAACAGTCTATTATAACTTTGGTAATTTATACTGAAGAAATGTATTCATATACCGTAATATTCATTTATTATGTCTGTGCCCATATTATTCATGAGTTTCTAGTAGATGGTTCAAGAGAAATGTCATAATAATAAAAGCATCTAATCAACAATTACGTTATTTTTTTTGTTTATTTTTTTTTTACCCCTTTTTCTCCCAAATTTCATGGTATCCAATTGTTGTAGTAGCTACTATCTTGTCTCATTGCTACAACTCCCGTACGGGCTCGGGAGTTGAATGTCATGCGTCCTCCGATACACAACCCAACCAGCCGTACTGCTTCTTAACACAGCGCGAATCCAACCCGGAAGCCAGCCGCACCAATGTGTCAGAGGCTACACTGTGCACCTGGCAACCTTGGCTAGCACGCACTGTGCCTGGCCCGCCACAGGAGTCGCTGGTGCGCGATGAGACAAGGAGATCCCTACCGACCAATCCCTCCCTAACCCGGACGACGCTAGGCCAATTGTGCATCCCCCCACGGACCTCCCGGTCGCGGCCGGTTACGACAGAGCCTGGGCGCGAACCCAGGGACTCTGATGGCACAGCTGGCGCTGCAGTACAGCGCCCTTAACCACTGTGCCACCCAGGAGGCCAATGATGTTATTTTCAATTAATTCTGCAACTCTTCCAACTACCACTGGTTTGATAAAAAAAAAAAACATTGACAACAAATACATATTGACATAGTAAAAAACATAAAAGTGTGTAAAAAAAAAATATATATATAACGGAGATTTCATGCTGAAAACCTCACATTAAACACCAGTGGTATTCACTAAGTTGATGGTTTATATTTAGAATAATGTTTTACATCTTTGTGATGCTATTTGTTTTACCTTCTTATTTAATGTAATGTGATAAGGCCACACAGAGGGCCAGAGATAATTACAGACAGCTGTGATAATCTGAAGTACCCAAAATGCCTAAAAGACGTCTTGTAATAGATTACATCAAATTCTTGAATGATGCCAAATGCTGGTACTTTACTGGTCAACTTTGACGGTTTCCAGTAACATACCCTCCCTTTGCAACCCTTGGCCTGACACACGCTCACAGACTGACAAGAGACAGAGAAGAAGACACACTCACAGACTGACAAGAGACAGAGAAGAAAGACACACTCACAGACTGACAAGAGACAGAGAAGAAGACACACACTCACAGACTGACAAGAGACAGAGAAGACGACACACTCACAGACTGACAAGAGACAGAGAAGAAGACACACACTCAGACTGACAAGACACAGAGAAGAAGACACACTCAGACTGACAAGAGACAGAGAAGAAGACACACACTCACAGACTGACAAGAGACAGAGAAGAAGACACACACTCACAGACTGACAAGAGACAGAGAAGAAGACACACACACACAGACTGACAAGAGACAGAGAAGAAGACACACACTCAGACTGACAAGAGACCGAGAAGAAGACACACTCACAGACTGACAAGAGACAGAGAAGAAGACACACACTCACGGACTGACAAGAGACCGAGAAGAAGACACACACTCACAGACTGACAAGAGACCGAGAAGAAGACACACTCACGGACACAGAACATGCTGCTCTTATCTCTGTGTATCCTGGCCTTTGGTGATCTGTGAATGGTGTATGAGAAAGAGAGAGATCCCACTGCTGTCTCTCTGCCCTGTGTGTGACCTGTCTCCTCTCTCTGTCCACTTAGCTAGTATCTAACTGTGTCATCTGTGCTACTCAGATGGCCCTTAGTGACGAGAGACTGGCTCAGTCAGATCCTACTGTTACTGTGTGTGGTAATCTGAGGATATGGTATGCAGTGGCCTGGGGTATATGTAGTGGTCTATAGTAGGGGTATACAGGTAGTATAAGCCACAGTGTGTTGCCTTCTCTACAGAGTCACCATGGAGACCAGATGGTGTAGCCTGGAGACCGTTTCCAAGGTGACTGGTGTGCCAGGGGCACTGACCCGTGTGATTTCACATTCATCAAACTGCAGGAGCCTGCTCACACCAAACGGCACACACTTATCGCTCAGTCTCTCTCTCTCTCACACACACACACACACACACACACACACACACACACACACAGCATCCATGGAGAGGAGAAAGGACCTGGGTGGCTTTAAAAAAAAATACAAACAGTTAACTAGTTATTATTGCATCAATGCCCACATATAGTTTCATACAGTACACTAAACACACACACATACATGAACACATACACACACGGACACACACACACACACACAGGGTCTCTGTAATCTCTCTCTCTAGATCAGTGGGTATATGTGAGTAGACACAGGGGGAAGACAGAAAGGGAGACAGAGGGACAGATAAGTGACTTATTATAGATATGTCAGGCATCATGTGTGTTGCTATGTGTAGTGGTGGTATCCAAGGTGGCTGGATCTGCATGTTTAGATCGTTCATTCATCACACCAATCCCCTATGTTACTGCTCTCTCATCACCCTCTCCCACCCCACTGAGACGGAGAGAGCGATGGATGTGGAGAAACAGAGGGGGGAGGAGAGCGGGGGGGGGGGGGGGGGGGGGCGATAGGGAGAGAGAGTGAGATGGAGAAAAGGGAGGAGAAAATGGTTTGTGGTGAGAAGGAGAAAATGAGAGTGAGAGATAAGGAGACATAGAGTGAGAGGAAAAAGAGATTACGGGAGGAAACAGAGAGATGAAAAAGAACTAAGGGGGCAGAGAGAGGGGAGGAAGCGAACAAGGAGACAGCGGGAGGGATGATGCGGAGTGTGGAGTGAGGATGTGGATGTACAACACACTGATAGTTTTATGGATTTTCCTAGTTCGTTCCGAGGTGGATCTCTTACAGATTTATAGCTTGGAAGTGACAATAAAGCGCCGCAGTTGACATAACATACTGTCGTCAAGTTGTGGGGAGAGGCAGAGCTGAAGTTTGCTTCTCAAAAGCCGGCCCATTAAAGTCCGAACAATGTCTGCTTATGGGTTCTTATCTCCCAGATCCCTATGGGCCCTGGTCAAAAGTAATGCACTATATAGGGAATAGGGTGCCATTTGGGATGCACACCAGCCTCCTTTTCTGCTGTTTCAGATGGAAAGAAGTGAAGGGGACAAACCACTGTGCAATGGCCTATCTCTTATCTTACCTCGGCTCTTCCTGAGCTAAAATATAATTAGTTTCCCCCATACCTGGCCTTTATCTGTACGGCTGGAGATATATGGCAGGTTTGATGCTGATGCTGCCTTTGGTACATCTGTGCCCTGTTGTATGTTGTGTGTGCGTGTACATGCGTGTGTGTGTGTGCTCGTGTGTGTGCGTGTCGAGGCCTCTATTGGCGTAAATCGAAAAAACAAATAGCTCCACATTATTCAAATGTAAACATACCCTGGACAGAAGGGCCACATCCTTCGTGTCACACAGTAATGACAAACGATATTGCAGCTCTCCAAGTCTCTGTCGGCCAATGAGACGCTGCAGTTCTAGGTGTTTATCGCCGTTCGCTTTAAAGTACCCTCGCTATCTGTCTGGGTTTCTTCAGGGCAGGCTAATACATACATATTGCATATTGGCACACACTCACACACACATACGCACTTTGCCCATTTAAATCAGACCACTAGGCTAGCTACTTTATACATAATGGATCTATCTGTAGTGGAACAAGGGGCCTGGGGAAAACTGTTGTCTCTGCAGACACGTAATGCAGGTCCTGTGACAAACAGGGCCATTCTAAACAGACAGAGAGAACTGCAACTGTGGTTCTTGGGTCTCACGTCCTTGTGTCTGGCCTCAAGGCTCTGGCTGTGTGTTTTATCTCATAGCTGCTTAGAGTAAGACCTCTCCTTAAGCCAAGATCTTTTACACAACTGTCTGATACATCGCCAGCTGCCCGGACAGCCATGTCAGCGACCCTGATCACCCCTAACTATCTGGTCCAGAGAGAGGGATGAGGAGGGGAGGGAGGGAGGGTGTTTTCATCATTTAAATACCTAAAATTCCCCCTAGCTTAATCCTACGATCTATGGCTTAATCACCCTCTCAAAAGGTTGGCATGCATTGTTTGCAATTGAGTTTCTGCCCCCGTTGTGTGGTGATGCAACACATTTCTGGGAATCTTAGTTTGGGTTCTCTTTGATCCCTGGCATTGACGCGGCGTTACATTTGGCAAGTCTGAGGAGAGGCTCACCGCTATGTAATACACCAGGCCAAGTGAAGCAACAGTGAATCTAAGGGGTGGGAATTGCTCCATTACCAAAAGCAAAGTTATGATGATATTGTGTTAACGTCATGGTTGATGTTATGGGTGAGTTGTTCAGCCTCGTTGGAGGCTGGGTACCAGGCTGAATCATGTCATCAGCGCTCTCAGGAAGACAGAGAGAGAGAGAGACAACTCCCAGCAGACTGAGCCCAGATGATATTCCGCCCAGGTGTCTGACACAAGCTCAGGATGAGTTCCTTATCGTTCCTGACAGGACTTTGTTGCCGGAGCAATGAGGACGATGCGGCAGGAAGTGGGAGTGATCAAAGGATGCGGAACGTTCACCTAATCACCTCTCTCTCTCTCTCTCTTTCCCTTTCTCTGCTATGCCGTCAGCACCCAAACCCAGCGACTTGGTTAGGCAGTAGAGAAGCCTTATTCAACTAATTTCTGTTATATGACCACTTCTCTCATTTGGTTGCCTCTCACCCATTCTAAAACACATGCACGTAGATGTTACTGATACTATAGAATCACTGTTGCTTGTTCGTTTGTTTGTTTGTTTCCGCCCTCTCTCTACCTCCTTTCTCTCTCCCTTCTGTCTCTCTCTATCCCCTCACCCCCCCCCCCCCCACCCCCCTCTCTCTCTTTCTATGTCATTGTCATTATCTGCCATGTGTAGCGGTGACTTCTGTCACCCATTTAGAACCATTCCCACTGTCTCCTTGCTGTGAAATTGTATTTCTGTGACTCAGCTGTTGAACCAGAAACACTCTATTTTTCTGCTTCACTGCTTTGTTTTTCTCCACTTAAATCCCGACTGCCGTCGCGCCACCCCCGACACACACTACTTGCATTGGTACACATATTGCACACACACACACACGCGCGTGCTCACACACACTTTTACTGTGGGTCAGGGTGTTTCTGGCTGTTGTCATTTGCCTGCCTCTCTGTTCCTCCTATGTTAGTGGTCATTAGTCTGGGGCCTGGCTCACACCAATGGGAGTATAGCCTCTCTCTCTCTCTACACATCCCTTGTTTCTAGTGTAGGAGTTCTGCAGTAGTGGTGTAGCAGTGGAGGCTGGTGGAAGGACACAGCCTCTGATTTCTGGTGACCCCATCCTCCACCGTGGGTGTCGTGTCGAGAACAGACTACTAGCTGTGTGAGATCATTGTGCTGTAGTTGACCTTTGGCTGCAGTCCGTCACGTTTCAATGGGACATGACTGTTGGTTGTGTGGGGTTGTTGTCTTGTGCAGGTCAATTCCCTTATCTGGACATGAGCAGTGGTTCACCCTTTCTCTTAATCTCCCCCTGTGGGTAATATGGGCCGGATGTTACCCTTCATACGATTACAGGTATCCATATCATATCCATTACAAGGGGCTGATGCAAATATATTGTTCAAATCAAAGTCTATCGGTCGCGTACACAGATTTGCAGATGTTACCGCAGGCACAGCGAAACGCTTGTACCTGTCATGGGAGGGACGTAAGAAGGACTGGTAAACTCTCTACAGTTCATTATGCACACCGACATGCCCTCCTTCTATGCACATGGCAGTCTTTACCCCGACGCCCATAATCCACACTATGCAGCAATATCATACACTGTAATAGAATGGGTGTCACGCCCTGACCGTAGAGAGCTTTTTATGTCTCTATTTTTGGGTTGGTCAGGGTGCGATTTGGGTGGGCATTCTATGTTCTTTTTCTATGTGTTTGTATTTCTTTGTTTTGGCCGGGTATGGTTCTCAATCAGGGACAGCTGTCTATCGTTGTCTCTGATTGAGAACCATACTTAGGGAGCTTTTCCCCACAGGGTTTTTGCGGGTAGTTGTTTTCTGTTTTTGTGTCTGCACCAGACAGAACTGTGTCGGTTTCGTTCGTTCTCTTTGTTATTTTTGTTACTTCAGTGTTCAGTTCATAATAAAGGTATGAACGCGCACCACGCTGCACCTTGGTCCTCTCCTTCCAACAGCCGTTACAATGGGATGTTCTCAAAGGGAGTGAGATGCATAGACGTTGATCAACGGGGGGGGGGGGGGGGGGGGGGAATGTTGATGATATTTCCATTGATTATCAAATAAAATCAAATTGTATTCATCACATTTGAAAAATACAACTGGAGTAGACGTTACCATGAAATGCTTGCCTACGGGCCCCTTCCTAATGATGCAGAGTTAAAAATATTAACACAAATAAAATACTAACACAAGAGGAATACAATAAAATACACAGGAAAGGAGATATATACAGGGAGTACCAGTACCAGATCAATGTGCAGAGGTACGAGGTATTTGAGGTAGATATGTACATGAAGGCAGGGTAAAGTGACTAGGCATCAGGGTAGATAATAATAATGTATTTGAGGTAGATATGTACATGAAGGCAGAGTAAAGTAGGCATCCGGATAGATAATAGCAGATCCCTAGCAGAAGCAAATGATGAGTGTAAAAGTGTGTGTGTGAGTGTCTGTGTAATATGTATGTATGCATCTGTGTGCTGTGTCGGTATGCGTGTGTGTGTGTGTACAGTAGTTTATGTGATTGTGCGTGGGTTTTGTGTGGGAGAGTTTCGATCTAGTATGTTTGAGTGAATGTGTATATGGTGGGTATATATAGTCTAGTGAGTGTGTATATGGTGTGTATAAATAGTCTAGTGAGTGTGTATATGGTGTGTATATATATTCTAGTGAGTGTGTGTATATGGTGTGTATATAAAGTCTAGTGAGTGTGTATATGGTGTGTATATATAGTTTAGTGAGTGTGTATATGGTGTGTATATATAGTCTAGTGAGTGTGTATATGGTGTGTATAAATAGTCTAGTGAGTGTGTATATGGTGTGTATAAATAGTCTAGTGAGTGTGTATATGGTGTGTATATATAGTCTAATGAGTGTGTATATGATGTGTATATAAAGTCTAGTGAGTGTGCGTAGGGTCAGTGCAGGACAGAGTCTGTGTAGATAGTTGGGTACAATCAATTGACTATTTAGCAGTCTGGATATTTAGCAGTCTTATGGCTTGGGGGAAGAAGCTGTCTCGTAGCCTGTTGGTCTGAGAGCCGATGCTCCACTATCGTTTGTCGGACGGTAACAGAGTAAACAGTCTATGGCTTGGCAATTTATCCATTGGAGCGGTACTCATATTAGTTATCTATGGAGGGCATGTAGGATCTGTGATATTAATTAAACTACTAGAGGCACAAGTGTTCCCTTCGAGGTCTGGTGATAGAACGCTCTCACAACTAAGAACCAATCAGCCGTCTCCGTCCTGTTAGCCAACAGTTAATTCCTGCGTCAGCAAACCAGCCCTGGCTGATCGATCACAGAGCCATCAATAGTTTTCTTACTCCAGAATCAAACCACACTCTCCACACTCTTGTCTTTTTCTCATCCTCCCCTCTCTGTATCTATTTCAAGTAATCTGTTCCCTGATTGGGACGAGAGAAAAGTCTCATATCCCCAGTGTGTCCCTCTGACTGGTGTCTGTACATGATGGGTCAACTATGGATCTGAGGTTGGGCAAGTAGCCCACTCTTGAAGTCTGTGCTCGTCTTTTCTGCTCTGCTCTTAGTAAATCATCTTATTTATCTGGCCTTGGCTCATCTAGTATGGTCTGATCTCAGCTTGTCTAGTTTAGTCTGGTTGTTGTTGTTCTTGTGGGATCTGCTTAATAGAGTTCCCCTAAATCTCTACAGTATGTATCTCTTCTCTTTGCTAACGGCTAGCTGTTAGCGCTTTGACTGGGGAGAATACAGTATATGGGATTTAAATCAGCCTCATTCATTTGTTGCTGCTATCAGAGCTCTGTGCCTCCCCAGCCAAACTGGGCCAGGCCTGGGTGGGATGGGATCGGCCATAACGCTCTCCGTTCTTTCCCAGGGTCCGTATCAGTCAAATAGACCCGGCTGGCAAACACAACGCTAGCGCCCCACACCCGCACTGCGTCATTTAACATAAACACCAAGGAACAAGAATGAGTCAAACACACACACTACACTGTCGGTGAGGTTAAGCAGTCTGTTTACTCATTGTCACTAGGAAAATGCTCAGGGTGTCGTCGGTGGCTTTCAGAGTTTTTCTTCCTCTGTGTTAGTCTTTGGTACAAAGACACTGATACAGAAGTACAGAGGCAGAGTTAGTGCCAGATTCAGCCCCGTAGGCTGCCTACAGTAATTTAACATTTTGGGGGGTGAGGGCAGGTTGATTCTCTCTCTCTCACTCTCTCATGCGCTTTCTCTGACTCTCTCATGCTCTACAGTTTACTATAGTAAAAATACTGTATTAAAAAAAGAGTAGTATATACTATAGTAATTACTGTATTGTTTTTGCAGACTGTAGTATACTGTAGTATTTACTGTAGTGTTTTTGGGGACATTACTGTAGTATTTACTGTAGTGTTTTTGGGGACATTACAGTACAATTTACTCGTGTTTTTGTTTTATTATCTTTGACATAGAGGTGGGGGGGCTTTCTCCTTGAGGAAATGTATTAGAGAAACACTAAGAGAAAATGTTCCATAACCTATAGGACTGGGTTCTGAAAGCAGAGATCCAAGGTGCTCTTTTCTATAACCTGTAAGGAACACAATATATGGTCTATACTTGGCATGCAGGTTTCTTATTTGCAGGTTGTACAAAATGGGCAGGCTATATGCCAATTAAATACTGTAGTATTTACTATAGTTAAAAATGTAGTGTTTTTGCTGACATTTTGCTGACACTTCTGTAGTATTTACTACAGTGTTTGTAAATAGTAAAATGTGTGTGGATAATACTTTAGTATTTACTATAGTATTCAGTATACTCCAAAATGGTACAGTAAGTATAGTATTCTACAGTATAATACAGTTTACTACAGAATTCTTTAGTAAGTACTATAGTATTCTATAGTATACTGTAGTATTTGTTTTATTTGGAGCAGCCAAGAGGAATATCACTGACAGAAATCCACAGGTGCCCTCCACACTAGCATAACCACTTCCTCTAAGGGTTAAGGAGACAAGGAAAGGAGACTCTCCGGTGCACTGATACATGTTTTTCCTACTCAACCAATACCTCCACTAAGGATTTAGGAGACAAGGAGATGAGACTCTCTAGTGTATTGAGACAGGTCCTTCCAAAGGGAACAGAGAGCTCTCTTCCCTTGCTTGCTGGGTTAGTGCCGGCCGATGTTTCCTTAAGCCTCTACCTAGTACCAAGTCAAACTGTACCCATTATCTCTCACACACAGACAGTGTCTCTAACTGTGTGTGAAGCAGAGGTGGCTACGGTGTGTGTTCAGGCTCAAACACTGGAACGAAGCACCCAGTATCTCTCTTAGATACACATGCGCACGCACGCACGAGTGCACACACACACAAGCAACACACACACACACACACACACACACACACACACACACACACACACACACACACACACACACACACACACACACACACACACACACTGCTCAGTGCAGTACGCTGGCCCTAACTGAGTAAGATGTGGAATATCTTTCTCAGACAGACACACACACATACACATACATCACGCACACACGTGCACGAATGCACATGCACACACGCGCACGCACACACACACACACACACACACACACACACACACACACACACACACACACACACACACATACACACATACAGTACATACACACATACTGTACATTTATGTAAACGTGTACAGTGTCTCCGTACTGTCTTCAACCTCCCATAGTATGCCTTATCAGTTGACATTAATATCATTTTTGTGTTGTTAACGTTGCGGTTTGTCTCACGGCTCTTTTTGAAAAGCCATTTCTTCGGTGTGACACACCACTCCAGCTGCCAGTGTTCCGCTCCCCTCCCCTCCGCCCCTCCCCTCCACTCCCCTCCCCTCCCCTCCCCTCCCCTCCCCTCTCAGATGAGAGGAGAATCTTGAAAAGAACATTTGCATCTTAAAAGCTCCAGCCCTTCTCTCCAAAGCCCCTGTCCCTCCTGCCAGTTCAGCCCTTTTCCGCACCACTCTCCTGGGCCTAAACACTTTAGCTATCCCTGTGTACGGTGTACAATCCCTTCAAAGCACTCAACTTCTAATATGACCTCTATTCAACTGTGTGACCAAACAGAAACACACACAGACAGTCTGTGCCAGGCGTTTTGTGTTGTACGCCCCTTTATACACTATGAATATGTAGACAGTCAGTGAACTGAGTTAAACACACACACACACACAGGCTTGGCTGGTGGGCTTTTTGAATCAGAGAGAGGAAATGAATGGGCCTGTGTATCAGCTAGCCACAGACTGTAGAGCTAGCTGGAGCATGGAAGAGAGGAGATAGGGAGGAGAGGAAAGTGGGAGGAAGAGGGGGATAGCGGAGGAGCGGAAAAGAGAGGTAGGGGCAGGTGGATGGATTCACCCACAGCCTATATATATATATATATATATATATATATATATATATATATATATATATATATATATATATATATATATATAGAGAGAGAGATAGAGAGAGAGAGAGAGAGAGAGAGAGAGAGAGAGAGAGAGAGAGAGAGAGAGAGAGAGAGAGAGAATTGGAGCAAAGCCCAGATTCAGGGCTTGGTTGCTTGCTGTGGTTGTGCTGAGATGGACGGCCTATGGGGGTAAGGGGGGATAGGAGGGTTAGAGAGGGTAAGAGATGTTTGGGGTGGCAGAGATAGCCATTGCAAATTGAATCGCATGGCAGATTGCTCATGATCTGCCTGTCTGGGGGATGGGCGGGTCAACGGCCCAGGAGTCAGACCACAGAGACAGGTCTGCTCTGTATCCTTCTGCTCCTCTTATACCTCTCCACTGTACACAGGCCTAAGAGATAAGGCCAAAGACATAGGGACAGATCTGTTGAGTATTTGGAATGGTTTCGGTCTTTGCCTGTCTGCCTCTCTCTCTCTCTCTCCTCTTCTCTTGCCCTCGCTATCGTGACTGTGTGTGACTCTCAGAAGCAGCAGGGAGGGCAGATTTGGGCATAAGAGATCTGATTCCCCTCTCATAAGCTGCTCCATGGCATGTTTCATGGGGAACTATGAAGGGCTTCAGTATAATCCTGCATATATAACACGCTGTGTGCTTCAAACACAAGACTATTATAAATCTCTTAAATCTTTGTTTTACTGCACTTTCGTGACCAGACTTGATTAACGCAGACCCATTGGTCCATTGGATTTAGTGCAAAGGGAAAGCACTTCATTGGGGATTTGTTGACTTTTTTTGGTTTTGATGTGTCTCTTTGGTTTCGTAATAGATCTTAGTGTACGACCATGATTCATTGGCATCACAATACAGCCATCCTATTGGTTATCCAGTGATTTGGTTGGAATATATCCATCTCGCTTTGGCCTGATTTTTTTGTTGGTATAAAAGCCAACGTATCCCACATTAAACAACTTGGAATCTATTGGTGTAACGGTTAAAGTGTTGGGTAAGGTCCAGGGTTCAATCCCCGGTTGGAACGGCCCCCTGACTACAGTATCATAGTTGGTAGTGAATGTTTTGACTCCTGCAGATGACCTCTTCACCCCTGGTGCCGCCATGCAAGCTTGCTACCAATCACTCTCACAGACGAGCATTGCATGCCAGAACTTTCCAACTCTATATCGAGTTAGGAAACTTTCCCTGCCCTAATGTGTCTGTCTCGTTCCCTCCATATTTTGGGGAGAGATGGAGCACCCGGGGATAGTATGGGGCGTTTCCACGGCGATGCCCCAAGCATCCCTCAGGCTCACCATGGCGATAACCCAGGCTAATTTAATGACCATGTACAACAGGAGAGGAAAGTGGTATGAGGAGATGAGAGAGGGAGGAGGGATGCCGCCACAAACACTCAATGTAATTAGCTTGGTGGAGACATTTTTCCGTTCTGCTTTTACATTTTATTTCTGGGGGGTCTATCCAGGGCTGGTCTTCCCTGAGTAGAATAGATATATTGTTACAGAGAGAGTAGTAGAGGGTTATATATATTTATATATATTTATTTATAGAATAAATGCACACAAACCTTCCAAGCCACTCCAACCCTAAACCTTCCAAACCACTTCAACCCTAAACCTTCCAAACCACTCCAACCCTACACCTTTCAAACCACTTCAACCCTAAACCTTCCAAGCCACTCCAACCCTAAACCTTCCAAACCACTCCAACCCTAAACCTTCCAAACCACTCCAACCCTACACCTTTCAAACCACTCCAACCCTAAACCTTCCAATCCTAAACCTTCCAAACCACTCCAACCCTAAACCTTCCAAACCACTCCAACCCTACACCTTTGAAACCACTCCAACCCTAAACCTTCCAACCCTAAACCTTCCAAACCACTCCAACCCTAAACCTTCCAACCCTAAACCTTCCAAACCACTCCAACCTGTCACGATCGTCGTTGGAATGAGGTGAGGACCGAAGCGCAGCGTGGTAAGTGTTCATCATATATTTATTAAACCGAGAACACTAAACAAAATAACAAAGGAGAAACTAAACAGTTCTGAAAGGTGACATTACACATAACAGAAAATAATCACCCACGAAACACAAGTGGGAAAAGGCTACGTATGATTCTCAAACAGAGACAACTAACGACACCTAACATTGAGTGGCTGCTGCCAACACACTGACTCAACTCCAGCCACTTTAATAATGGGAATTGATGGGAATTGATGTAAAATATATCACTAGCCACTTTAAACAATGCTACTTAATATAATGTTTACATACCCTACATTATTTATCTCATATGTATACGTATATACTGTACTCTATATCATCTACTGCATCTTTATGTAATACATGTATCACTAGCCACTTTAAACTATTCCACTTTGTTTACATACTCATCTCATATGTATATGGCTCTGGCGCGGGACGTGGACCCCACTCCACCATAGTCTTTTTCCGCCTCCTAACCTGCCTCCGTGGCCTCTTTAGTGCGGCGACCCTCGCCGCCGACCTCGGACTGGGGACCCTAGCCACGGGTCCAGAATGGACGGGAGATTCCGTTCAGCACCGGACAGGCGGGAGACTCCGGCAGCTCCTGACTGACGGGCGGCTCTGGCAGCTCCTGACTCACGGGCGGCACTGGCAGCTCCTGACTGATGGGCGGCTCTGGCAGCTCCTGACTGACGGGCGGCTCTGGCAGCTCCTGACTGACGGGCGGCTCTGGCAGCTCCTGACTGACGGGCGGCTCTGGCAGCTCCTGACTGACGGGCGGCTCTGGCAACTCCTGACTGAAGGGCGGCTCTGGCAGCTCAGGACAGACGGGCGGCTCTTGCAACTCAGGACAGACGGGCGGCTCTGGAAGCTCAGGACAGATGGGAGACTCTGGCAGCTCAGGACAGATGGGAGACTCTGGCAGCGCTGAGCAGGTGTGAGCACCTGTAGGGAGGAGATGGAGAGACAGCCTGGTGCGGGGGGCTGCCACCGGAGGCCTGGTGCGTGGAGAAGGCACCGGATAGACCGGACCGTGGAGGCGCACTGGAGGTCTCGAGCACCGAGCCTGTACAACCCTACCTGGCTGGATGCTCCCAGTAGCCAGGCCAGTGCGGCGAGGTGGAATCGACCGCACTGGGCTGTGCTGGCGAACCGGGGACACCTTGCGCAGGGCTGGTGCCATGTACCCCGGCCCGAGGAGATGCACTGGAGACCAGATGCGCTGAGCCGGCTTCATGGCACCTGGCTCGATGCCCACTCTAGCCCGGCCGATACGAGGCGCTGCTATGTAACGCACCGGGCTATGCCTGCGCACCGGGGACACCGTGCGCCTCAAGGCATAACACGGTGCCTGCCCGGTCCATCTCTCTCCACGGTAAGCACGAGGAGTTGACACAGGTCTCCTACTTGACTTAGCCACACTCCCTGTGTGCCTCCTCCCAATATATTTTTGGGGCTGCCTCTCGTCCCAGCCGTGCTGCCGTGCTGCCTCCTCATACCACCGCCTCTCGGCTTTCGCTGCCTCCAGCTCTGCCTTGGGACGGCGATATTCTCCCGGCTGTACCCAGGGTCCCTTGCCATCCAAAATCTCCTCCCATATCCAGAATTCTGGAGATTGCTGCTGCCCGTTACCACGCTGCTTGGTCCTTTGGTGGTGGGTGATTCTGTCACGATCGTCGTTGGAATGAGGTGAGGACCAAAGCGCAGCGAGAGGACCCCTCCTACCCTAAACCTTCCAATCATAAACCTTCCAAACCACTCCAATCCTAAACCTTCCAAACCTAAACCTTCCAAACCACTCCAACCCTAAACCTTCAAAACCACTCCAACCCTAAACCTTCCAAACCACTCCAACTCTAAACCTTCCAACCCTAAACCTTCCAAACCACTCCAAGCCTAAGCCTTCCAAACCACTCCCACCCTAAACCTTCCAAACCACTCCAACCCTAAACCTTCCAATTCAATGTTTTCACTCTCTTCTTATAGGGAGAACGTTTGACAACTTGGTCATTTTGCAAGCAGATGCTCTTATCCAGAGTGACTTACTGGAGCAATTAGGGTTTTGCTCAATGGCACATCGACAGATTTTTCACCTAATCGGCTCGGGAGTCAAACCAGCGGCCTTTCGGTTACTGGCCCAACGCTCTAAACCGCTAGACTACCTGCCTCCACTGGTTTTCATATAGAAAACTCCTAAGATGTACAAAAACAGAACAAAGGAACATTACCTATAGCTTATCAGAACCATGATACATGGGAAACAAGACAAGACAAGTTAACTGGTTATGTTCTGAGTCAATGAGATAAATCATCATGTGTGTGAATGTGAGTGATGACTTATAGATTTGCAATAAGAGCCTATCACTAATCATAAAGAAACCCAATACCTCGCCAAGTAACATACTCTGGATAGGAGAGAGGAATGGGGAGAAGGGAGGGAGATGAGGACAGTAAGAGAGGGATTGGGAGAAGAGGGGAGAAGGGAGGGAGATGAGGACAGTAAGAGAGGGATGGGGATAAGAGGGGAGAAGGGAGGGAGATGAGGACAGTAAGAGAGGGATGGGGATAAGAGGGGAGAAGGGAGGGAGATGAGGACAGTAAGAGAGGGATGGGGAGAAGAGGGGAGAAGGGAGGGTGATGAGGACAGTAAGAGAGGGATGGGGAGAAGAGGGGAGAAGGGAGGGAGATGAGGACAGTAAGAGAGGGATGGGGATAAGAGGGGAGAAGGGAGGGAGATGAGGACAGTAAGAGAGGGATGGGGATAAGAGGGGAGAAGGGAGGGAGATGAGGACAGTAAGAGAGGGATGGGGATAAGAGGGGAGAAGGGAGGGAGATGAGGACAGTAAGAGAGGGATGGGGAGAAGAGGGGAGAAGGGAGGGTGATGAGGACAGTAAGAGAGGGATGGGGATAAGAGGGGAGAACGGAGGGAGATGAGGACAGTAAGAGAGGGATGGGGAGAAGAGTAAGAGAGGGATGGGGAGAAGAGGGGAGAAGGGAGGGAGATGAGGACAGTAAGAGAGGGACATGAAGAAGAGAAGAGAGGAGTGGAAGTTAGAAGAGAGGGATGGGGAGGCAAAGTAAAATAGGGAGGCGGAGGAGAGGAGAAGATAGTGATGAGAAGAGATGGAGTAAGAGAGGGAAGTAGAAGAAAGGAGCATAGGGGAATGGGGAGGTAGAGTACGATAGATACAGATGTAGGATCTTCATTTGATCACTCTTTTGTTGCTTAGAATTTTCCTGCAAAGAAATGCAAACTTGAAGTGTATTCGAGTTTTAAAAAGGCTTTTAAAAGATGCAATTTCAGACTTAATTTGCCCTAACAAAAAATGTCTCAACCCCTACAAAAATGTCCATTAATTATAATCCACATGTAATAATTCACAGGGGAGAAGAGTGTGTGAGGGTAATATGCCCTCTGCTCCTGTCTAATGTGTACACTAACCTTTCACATGTGTCAGCACAAATGTCAGCACACTTCACAGGACTACTGCAAGAGACTGGGCAACAATCACAAACCACTAACCACATACATGTGTATGTACAAACACACACACACACACGTACATGTACACCCATGCACACGAGCATGCAGGCAGACACACTCACTCTCCCTGCTCACATAGTGTGTTTTGTTTGTGAACTCCTACAAGGACACCGTGGAATGTCCTTCAGCTAAAGAGTAAATGCAGGAGGTCAACAGTCCATATAGTGAAAAAGCTGAGAGCACCTCAAGATGAAGGGCATTATAGAATGTCCTACAGGTTTGTTTTGCTTCCTTGTTGGTGCTCAAGATGTTTGTCTTGAAGTCAACATCCTGGGATGTCTGTTTTCATTTCCTTGAATATCCAATCTAGATGACATTGGACCCATTGTGGTGATGACTTATTACGGCCTATCCAACAGTATAGCATGTTTATTGAGGACATAAGGTTTGGGGGTGGACAAGAAATGACATTCTCAATTGAAACTGAAGACTCCACTCAGCCTTGACATCTCATCATTTATCCATTTATTTAAACTTGGAGACCCTCAAACTGTAATGCATGGCCATTAGAAGAGAGGGACAGAGAGAGAGAGAGACAGAGAGACAGAGACAGAGACAGATAGAGAGAGAGAGACAGATAGAGAGAGAGAGACAGAGAGAGAGAGACAGATAGAGAGAGAGAGACAGAGAGAGAGAGAGACAGAGACAGAGAGAGAGACAGAGAGAGAGCGAGAGAGACAGAGAGAGAGAGAGATGTATGTATGTATGTATGTGTATGTATGTGTATGTGTATGTATGTGTATATATATATATATATATATATATATATATATGTATATATATATATATATATATATATATATATATATATGTGTATGTGTATGTATATATATATATACATATATGTATGTATGTATGTGTGTATGTATGTGTGTGTGTGTGTGTATGTATGTATGTATGTATGTGTGTATATGTATGTGTATGTATATGTATATGTATATATATTTATGTATATATGTATATATATGTATATATATATATACATATATATATAGTATTTTTTTTTTTTTTTTTTTTTCGATGTACTTTACTCAAACCAGTGAATATCACTTATTATAAATGAGATCATTAACTATCAGCTCTTGGAATATCCAGGGCCTATACTCTTCACATTTTGGTTATAAAACAACTAATCCAGAATTGATTAAAAACATCAAGGGACAGGACATCATAATCCTACTGGAAACATGGTGTCGTGGAGACATAGATACTCAGTGTCCCTCAGGCTATAGAGAAAGTTTACTACCATCAATCAAACATAAAAATGTTAAACGGGGCCGAGACTCAGGTGGAATCATCATTTGGCATAAGCAGGACTTAGCACTGAATGAAATGAAAAAAGGTACCACTCACATTTGGCTAAAACTTAACAAAGGTACAATCTATTGTGACAATGATGTATACATATGTGCAGCTTATGCTCCTCCTTCAGATTCATCATATTATGATGATCAGTTTTTTGACAATCTCCAGACAGAAATCATTACATTTCAGGCGCAGGGTAAAGTGCTTCTTTGTGGAGATTTCAATGCAAGAACAGGTTCTGAGCCTGACTACACTGATGCGGGAGGTAACCACCACATATTTGGACACCCCTCCTTGTACAGTAGCCCTATTATAAATAATAGAAACAGTCCTGACCAAATACTGAACAAAAATGGAAAAGAGTTAGTACATCTCTGTCGAGCCTTAGGTCTGTACATGCTTAATGGTAGAATCAGAGGGGACTCTTTAGGTCAGTTTACTTACTGCTCAGCTCTTGGGACAAGTGTAGTCGATTATGCCATCACTGACATTGACCCCTCCTCCATTAGTGCATTCACTGTCAGACCACAGACACCATTGTCAGATCACAGTCAGATCAACGTGTTTCTGAAGAAATTAACTGGCAATATTCATTCAAAAAAACAGCCCAATAAACTTTACAACATAAACCAATCGTTCAGATGGGCTCCAAACAGTGCAGAGGCATTCATTGAAACATTGAACTCAAATGAAATGATGAACTCTATACAGTTTTTCAATAACTCACAGTACCAAAACAATAAAGATGGTGTCAATTCAGCTACCCAAAACATCAACTGCATATTCCAAAAAGCAGCATCGAAAGCAAATTTGAGAAAACCAAAGCAATGCAACATCAGAAGCAAAAATCAAAATGTTTCTGACAAATGGTTTGATAATGAATGTAAAACAATTAGAAAACACCTAAGACAAATGTCAAACAAAAAACATAAGCAGCAAAACAACCCAGAGCTACGATATGAATACTTTGAAACTCTGAAACAGTATAAACAAACACTGAAATGCAAGAAATTGAATTATACCAACAAGACACTTGATGAAATTGAAAACGCAATTGACCAAAATCAGTTCTGGGACATGTGGAACAATTTAAGCACAACAAAGCCACAAGAATTAGCCATACAAGATGTAGGAATTTGGAAAACTTACTTTGATAATCTATACAAAAACATCCCACAAAAAGACTTAAACCAGAACCAATTAGAAATTAAAGAAAAATTGAACATCCTGGAATCAGTCATTAAAAACAACCAAAATCCATTAGATTACCCAATAACCCAACAAGAACTAAATGAAAAGCTAAAATCTATTAAATCAAAAAAGGCTTGTGGTGTAGACAACATCAGAAATGAAATGCTGAAAAACAGCACACCTGAGTTGCAAAATGCTGTGCTTAAATTGTTCAACATGGTTTTAACTTCTGGCTGCTTCCCTGATGTATGGAACCAGGGGCTCATCTCCCCTATCCACAAAAGTGGAGACAAATCAGACCCCAATAATTACAGGGGAATTTGCGTCAACAGTAACTTGGGAAAGATTTTCTGTAGCATTTTGAATTCAAGAATTCAAACCTTTCTTCAAGAAAAAAATGTAATAAGTAAATGTCAAATTGGCTTTCTCCCTAACCATCGCACTACTGACCATATATACACCTTACACACACTAATTAATAAACACGTCCACCAAAAAAAAGAGGGCAAAATCTTTGCTTGCTTTATTTACTTTAAAAAAGCATTTGATTCGATTTGGCACGAAGGGCTATTCTACAAAATTCTACAAAGTGGGCTTGGTGGTAAGGTGTATGACTTAATAAAATGTATGTACACAGAAAATAAGTGTGCAATAAAAATCAAAAACCAAAGAACAGAATTTTTTTCACAATGTCGAGGTGTGAGACAAGGCTGCAATTTGAGTCCAAATCTTTTCAACATTTATATCAATGAATTAGCAGACATGTTGGACCAATCTCCAGCCCCAGGACTCACACTATTTGACACAGAGGTGAAATACCTGCTATATGCTGATGACTTGGTACTTCTATCACCAACCAAAGAAGGTCTTCAACAAAACATTAATATTCTGGAGCAATATTGCCATAATTGGGCCCTGGCAGTAAATTTCCAAAAAACTAAAATCATGATTTTCCAAAAAAAACCCAGATGTCAGAAACAAAAATGTAAATTCACCCTGAACAACACCTTAATTGAACACACAAAAAATTACACCTACCTTGGTCTGACCATATCTGCATCGGGAAACTTTAATATGGCAGTGAAGGCACTCAAAGAAAAAGCCCGCAGAGCAATGTATGCAATAAAAATGAAATTATTCAAAATCAACATCCCAATTAGAATTTGGACTAAAATATTTGACAGTGTAATCCTACCAATAGCACTTTATGGAAGTGAGGTTTGGGGGCCACTCAATAAACTGGATTTTAAAATGTGGGACAAACATCCAATTGAAACCCTACATGCAGAATTCTGTCGGAAAATTCTACAAGTCCAGAGAAATACACCAACTAATGCATGTAGGGCAGAATTGGGCCGTTTTCCAGTAATAATGAAAATACAGAAAAGATCATTAAAATTTTGGCTACATCTAAATTCAAGTCCAAATTCGAGTCTGCAATTTAAAGCACTTCAAGCCCAAGAGCTGAGCCCAGAAACGAGCCCTCTCAGTCAGCTGGTGTTGGACCTCACCAACCAAGCTGACACCAGCACTGCTTCAAAAGAAAGAATTCCAATAAACAAAATCATGAACCAATCAAAGGAATCATATTTACAATACTGGAAAAACGAAACAAAATCCCAAAGCCGACTAAATTGCTATCTGACCCTAAACAGAGAATATGAATTGGCTGATTATCTCTACTCTGTCAGAGATACGAAGCAGAGACAGATCCTTACCAAGTACAGGCTGAGTGACCACCGATTGGCAATAGAAACCGGCAGACATAAAAAGACATGGCTACCCAAAGAGGAGCGTGTATGTGGTCACTGCATGACAGGGGAGGTAGAGACAGAGATGCACTTTCTCCTTTACTGTGATAAATATTCCTCACAAAGAGATTCATTATTCACAGAAATGACTACATATATTCCACATTTTTACAAATTGAACCCAGAGGAAAAACTAAGAATACTCATGGGCGAAGGAGCAATGGCTCCTCTTGCAGCCAAATATGTATTTTCCTGCCATAGCCTGAGGGACACTGAATAATAACATCTGCATAGTAAACAGTAACTTACTTATTATTACTATTATTGTTATTACTATAATTATTAATGTTTACTGTAGACTGTTACCATTTTATTGTATTTATTTTTGTATTATTATTTACTACCATTTTATATTATTATTTGCTATCATTTACAATTTTGTTACAATGTATATTGTATACATATATACACATACAAGATACACATATATCTTTTAGTTGTCACTGTATTAGACTAAGCAGAGTTGATTTGATGACTTATTACGGCCTATCCAACAGTATAGCATGTTTATTGAGGACATAAGGTTTGGGGGTGGACAAGAAATGACATTCTCAATTGAAACTGAAGACTCCACTCAGCCTTGACATCTCATCATTTATCCATTTATTTAAACTTGGAGACCCTCAAACTGTAATGCATGGTCATTAGAAGAGAGGGACAGAGAGAGAGAGAGACAGAGAGACAGAGACAGAGACAGATAGAGAGAGAGAGACAGATAGAGAGAGAGAGACAGAGAGAGAGAGACAGATAGAGAGAGAGAGACAGAGAGAGAGAGAGACAGAGACAGAGAGAGAGACAGAGAGAGAGCGAGAGAGACAGAGAGAGAGAGAGAGAGAGAGACAGAGAGAGACAGAGACAGAAAGAGAGAGCGAGAGAGAGAGAGAGACAGAGAAATGGTAAAGTCTAGAGCCATCTGTGATAGGTCCTCTAAGTCTCTTATCTTTGACAGAGCTAGAGAGAGAGAGACAGAGAGAGAGAGACAGAGAGACAGAGAGAGAGAGCGAGAGAGAGAGAGAGAGAGAGAGAGAGACAGAGACAGGGAGAGAGAGAGAGAAAGACAGAGAGAGAGAGAGACAGAGACAGAGACAGGGAGAGAGAGAGAAAGACAGAGAGAGAGAGAGAGAGAGAGAGAGACAGAGAGAGAGAGAGAGAGAGAGAGAGGGACAGAGAGAGAGACAGAGAGAGAGCGAGACAGAGAGAGAGACAGAGAGAGAGACAGAGAGAGAGAGAGAGACAGAGAAGTGGTAAAGTCTAGAGCCATCTGTGATAGGTCCTCTAAGTCTCTTATCTTTGTTGTGTGCGTGTGTTTGAGAGAGAGTGACAGAGAGCCTGCTGCTCCTCTTGGAACGAGCCATGTAGGATTAGAGGTTCCATTGAGACCTCTCCATAGAGGGAAGACTTTCTGTCAAAAGTAGTGTCCTACATAGGGAATAGTGTGTGATTTGAGATGCAATTTGTCTTCCCTCTATCATTCATTTTCTGTTCATATCATCAGAGCTTAAAGGGGCAGTTGCTACATTCATTTTTGGATGTACTGATTGATTCTTGAAAAATATAACTTTGTACCCCCATCAGAATCCAAAATATAAGCGTGTTTTACAATCACTTTGGCACTAATTTCAGAACCGTGTGGTCATTTTTCAAAACTCTGGACACAAATCTCAAAATGGTCATCACTTGTAACACAGGCTGTCCAATGTTCAAAACATTGCATTGTGCATTCATATCGTTAAAGAAACCTTGCACTTGCAGAATCATTGGGTCAAATAACTCATTTATCGTGAACATTCATTTAGATCACCCACAGACAAGATACCGATAGTTTCACTGTGTAGTTGTTCATACAGTCATTAAATATTGTAGTACAAAATATATGATACATGTTTCATTATGCTACTACACGTAAATACATCACTGTAAAAGGACTAGTAGAGAGAATACAACAGATGCAGTGGAATCATTGAACAAAATATGAAATATTTTGATGAAATACTATAAAATCACAACAGGTTTTTTTTAATCAAAGCAAAAATAATTAGCTACAAAAACAGAAAAAACAGTTAAAGGTCAACTGCAGTGTTCCTCACCTGGCTTACTGTAAAACATCACTGCAGTGTTCCTCACCTGGCTTACTGTAAAACATTACTGCAGTGTTCCTCACCTGGCTTACTGTAAAACATCACTGCAGTGTTCCTCACCTGGCTTACTGTAAAACATCACTGCAGTGTTCCTCACCTGGCTTACTGTAAAACATCACTGCAGTGTTCCTCACCTGGCTTACTGTAAAACATCACTGCAGTGTTCCTCACCTGGCTTACTGTAAAACATCACTGCAGTGTTACTCACCTGGCTTACTGTAAAACATCACTGCAGTGTTCCTCACCTGGCTTACTGTAAAACATCACTGCAGTGTTCCTCACCTGGCTTACTGTAAAATATCACTGCAGTGTTACTCACCTGGCTTACTGTAAAACATCACTGCAGTGTTCCTCACCTGGTTTACTGTAAAACATCACTGTAGTGTTCCTCACCTGGCTTACTGTAAAACATCACTGCAGTGTTCCTCACCTGGCTTACTGTAAAACATCACTGCAGTGTTCCTCACCTGGCTTACTGTAAAACATCACTGCAGTGTTCCTCACCTGGTTTACTGTAAAACATCACTGTAGTGTTCCTCACCTGGCTTACTGTAAAACATCACTGCAATGTTCCTCACCTGGCTTACTGTAAAACATCACTGCAGTGTTGATTACTGTACTTCTATATTTCCCTCAACTCTGTCTTGTGGATTTGGCCATAGAATCTCATCCACATCACAATGGATGTTTTCATTAGCCAAACATCTTGGGAAGAATCTTGGCCTGACACTGGTCTGCTGTGATGTCATTGCATGCGTCATCCATGGCCTGGCGAAGGGTGGCTTGTTCGTGAGGGCGCCTATCATATACCTTCCACCTCGATGTGGAGAAAAATTCCTCAATCGGGTTAAGGAAAGGAGAGTATGGGGGTAAGCACAGGGTGGTAAATTGTGGATGGGCCTGAAACCATGCTTGCACCATTTGAGAATGGTGAAACCTGACATTATCCCACACAGCGACATAGGTCATGCTATCAGTTCTACAGACCTGATTTAGCTCATCAAAGACAGTTACATTCGAACAGCGAATCATGTGGCTGCCTGCAACTCAATATATAGAGCATGTAGAGTAGAGAGCTTTAGATGAGGTTCGACCAAACATTAGAATGGACAAGATGCGTAATCTAAGCAACTTTGACCCTGGTATGATTGTTGATGCCACACATGGTGATTCCAGCATCTCAGAAACAGCTGGGATTTTTATGCATTACAGTCTCTAGAGTTTACAGGGAATGGTGCGATAAACAAAACACATTCAGTGAGCGGCAGTTCTGTGGGCAAAACACCTTGTTAATGAGAGAGGTCAGAGGAGAATGTCCAGACTCATTCAAGCTAACAGAAAGGGAACAAATGCTCAAAGAACAGCTGTTTAAAACAGTGGTGTGCAGAATGGCATCTCTTAACATACAGCACCAAAAGGGGGTCCTACCCAGTACTAGATAGGTGTACCTAATAAAGTGGCCGGTGAGTGTACAGTAATGTCAAATCTGAAAACATGGTCTGGAAAAGTGGTACATGGGACCATAGAAACAGTGTCTGATAAAGAATGATGATGAAATATTACATCCATAGATAATGTAGTCCAATTGGTTCATGTTCCACAGTAATTGGGGTCAATGGATCTCGTTATTCTGAAACTTTCATGATCTAAACATGGAATATTGTTTGTCAGTTTCCATAAAACTATGCATTAAGAGTAATGCAACAGTTACTTATCATTTTGAGCAGTTGTATCAATTGATAGTTAGATCATTGTAATGAAATGAATAGACAGTCATCTCAGATGTAATGTGTGAATTGCATTTTGAAATGATAATACTTTGATGTTAAGTTGTGTCATTTTGAACAGGTGATTTTAGTTCAATGAACAAATGATCTTAGCTTTTTGTGTATTGTGTCCAAGCAATTGGAAAAAGTGTTAGAGTTTTAAAAATTTGCATTTTGATAATTGGTTGTGAGTTTAGTGTCTAGAGTTTTGAAAAATGACATCAAGGTTCCCGAAATTAGTGCCAAAGGGATTGTAAAAAACTGTGTGTGTGTGTGTGTACAAAATCTCAGTTTATATCACAACAACAGCCAGTTTGTCCTGAGGTCACCCTGAAGTTAAAATGTGTGTCATGCAAACCAGATGTCATCCACTGTGATGTGACACAGAACTCTACTGTCTGACCTGAAAGATCTCTCTCAGTCCATTACATGAGGACGTTATACAGGCTGCCTGCCCAAGAGGGCCACAGCTCTGGTCTATATGGGCTGAGTGTTTAGAGCTTGTAATGTTTCATATTATGTCGTAAACATTTTACTAACTTTGTTGTGTGTGTGTGTGTGTGTATGTGTATGTGTGTGTGTGTGTGTGTGTGTGTGCGTGCGAGCGTGTGTGTGTGTGTGTGTGTGTGTGTGTGTGTGTGTGTGTGTGTGTGTGTGTGTGTGTGTGCGTGCGAGCGTGCGTGTGTGTGTGTGTGTGTGTGTGTGTGTGCCTGTGTGTGTAGTGTACATGTGTGTTACTGTGAATGCTTGATTATCAGGACTCAATAGAAGGTTAAATGCTTGGTTATGTAGATGTAGTGGTAACAGGCCTTGGGTAATGGCAGGACAAAGATATGAAGAGCATTTGATTATCAGTAACATTATCTTTATTGCAATTCGTGTATTGATTTAATGATTGTGTTATCAGCATAACTCTAATATAGCTCAAATCTTTAGTGTAAACATATGAATTATATGGACCCTGGTCAAAAGTAGTCTGGACCCTGGTCAAAAGTAGTCTGGACCCTGGTCAAAAGTAGTATGGACCCTGGTCAAAAGTAGTCTGGACCCTGGTCAAAGTAGTCTGGATCCTGGTCAAAAGTAGCCTGGACCCTGGTCAAAAGTAGTCTGGACCCTGGTCAAAAGATGTATGGACCATGCTCAAAAGTAGCCTGGACCCTGGTCAAAAGTAGTCTGGACCCTGGTCAAAAGTAGTCTGGATCCTGGTCAAAAGTAGCCTGGACCCTGGTCAAAAGATGTATGGACCCTGGTCAAAAGAAGTATGGACCCTGGTCAAAAGTAGTATGGGCACATACAAGCTTCTGTGTACACTGTACATACATCTTGGATCCAAATGGCGTAGCAGTTGGACATGTGTGTTTGTCTTTGTCTTATCCCGTGTCGTAAATAGCCTGACTTTTTCGTATATATCTAAATCTCACTTTCTATCTACGAACTAAATATACTTTCCTGCAACCCGCCTCAACCAATGTGGTACGAATCTGCTCATTTTTTTCCTTATAACTGGAACTTCCATCAGGAGCTAGCCAGCTAACTAGCTACTAGTCTTTGTTAGCCACGGCTAGGGGTCTTCACCTTCAGCTCGGACAATACCTGCCAGTCTGCACAGCACAATATCAACCCAGAGCATATCAAACTGCTTCTCACTACCACATCACCGGATTCCTGACGCTCTGGATCATTACACCAGATCATCGCAGCTACCTAGCTGCAAACGAGTGGCTACTGTTAGCTAACGCCTCTGTCCCGAAGCAAGCACCAGCTAGCCTTGAGCTAGCCTCGAGCTAGGCCTATATACCAGCCAGTTCTAGAGCTACCGTACCTCCTTTGCCAATTGGCCTAGACCCTTTATTGTCGACAGGGAGCCAGCCGATCCATCACGACTGGACTGCCGACGTGGTCACCCGATGTGGTCTAAACAGGCTATTCTGTTACGAAGTGGCCGAAGAACCATCTACTAGCCCCGGCCCGCTAGCTTTTTTTTTCATCGCCATATAACTGTTGTTATCTTAGCTCTCCTGATCAACCTGTGATTGCTTTATGCCTCTCTCTAATGTCAATATGCCTTGTCTACTGCTGTCTTGACTAGTTCTTATTGTTTTATTTCACTGTAGAGCCCTGTCGTGTCTTTGGCTATGCCGGATTAGTGATATGACATGCTATTCTATAAAATAATTTCTCTGTAATTAATATTACCTGATTAAGCTAATCAGGTAAATAATTAACTAGGAAGTCTGGGCACCACAAAATAATGTATATAGAGCTGTTATAGAGCTGTTATCTTCCGAATAAACTCTTAAAGACCTAGTAATCTTTTACATCAATAGCAGTCAATATTTAATCATCACCTTGTTTAGTCTCATCTGAAAGTTATTTTTCCGAACCCTGGCTAACAAGTTGAATCAGCAATACAGCATTTGGTTTAATGATTAATTTACTAAATACCTAACTAATCACACAGAATTACATATACCCAGAATAGATCATATATTGATTACAAATTATGTCATAAAATTAGGTAATTGGTCGTCTATGGAAGGCCTGTTTGTCCTTTATGGATCTCTGGTCCACTGAAGAATATCTGGTGGTAGAATGGATACTTGGTAGTACCGTTGTCGTGTGGTAGAATAGATCCTCTGTCCGTCCTCTCCAAGCCCACGTTTACAGTTGCTGCCCTAACGCGACGGCTAGCAGGTATCACTTCTTTAGTGAATAAGAGTACAAAGTTCACACCAAGTTGCCATACTTTAACCTCATGCTATATTCTTGCTGGTATAGTCGAAATTCATCCTCCCGGGGTGTAGGTCGTCACCTTCACATTGAAATTTGATGCAAATTTCGTTAGGTTCTCTAAGGTTGGCTTAGTTCTTTAGGTTGTCTTTGTCCTTCCAACATGGGGACCTCAAGTCCACATGTCCTTGGAACAGTTTATTATCTGAGCACTTTTAACATAAGACTGTCGCCCTAACGTCCTCGGAACAGAGAGGCCAGAAATTTTCGTCAAGGGCTTTATATAGGAGGGGAGAGAAGGGAGTGTTTCATAGTTTACAACCAATGTCTGTTCACATGGGCAGGGCCACTGAGTTGAGCATAGTTTACTCTATGACAAACAGTTCTCTCATTAAGAAGCTAAATTACATTTAATCTTTTCACAAATAGTTTCATATTTAAACATTTAAATTGCACAACAATTCCATGTGAATCTGATAACTATAATGTGTAGACTTTCCAAGATACAGTTTATGTCGTCCTATCATCAGTAATACTGTCTCAGATGCCAACTGATCTGGCATCATATTCATTTAGTACCAACGTATATTTTCAGCTGGTTGGATTACCAAAATATGGTTCCCTTTCCCCCACCTTTTGATGTTCCCAGACTCTCTATGTTTAATAAAGGCTTTTCAAGAGTCCTTCTGTAGAGTCAAGAGAGAGGAAAGGGAGAAATGTATTTATGGGGGGGTCATAAACCTCACCCACAGGCAAACGTCATGACAGCCCTCAGTCCCGTTAAAAATTCCTTCGATTCCTTTTGTCCCACCCCATACACATGCGGAGATCACACCTGGCTTAACTGGTGCCTCCAGAGAAGAAACATCTCTCATCTTCACTCAACACCTAGGTTTACCTCCACTGTACTCACATCCTACCATACCATTGTGTGTACATTATGCCCTGAATCTAGTCTACCACGCCCAGAAATCTGCTCCTTTTATTCTATGTCCCAATCGCAGTAGACGACCAGTTCTTATAGCCTTTAGCCGTACCCTTTTCCTACTCCTCCTCTGTTTCTCTGGTGATGTAGAGGTTAACCCAGGCCCTGTAGTCCCCAGTTCCACACCTATTCCCCAGGCGCTATCATTTGTTGACTTCTGTAACCATAAAAGCCTTGGTTTCATGCAGGTTAACATCAGAAGCCTAAGTTTGTTTTCTTCACTGCTTTAGCACACTCCTCCAACCCTGATGTCCGTGTATGAATCCTGACTTAGGAAGGACACCAAAAATTCTGAAATTTCCATCCCCAACTACAACATTTTCCGACAAGATAGAACTGCCAAAGGGGGTGGAGTTGCATTCTACTGCAGAGATATCCTGCAGAGTTCGGTCATACTATCCAGGTCTATGCCCAAAAAGTTTGAGCTTCTACTTTTAAAATTCCACCTTTCCAGAAATACAGTGCCTTGCGAAAGTATTCGGCCCCCTTGAACTTTGCGACCTTTTGCCACATTTCAGGCTTCAAACATAAAGATATAAAACTGTATTTTTTTGTGAAGAATCAACAACAAGTGGGACACAATCATGAAGTGGAACGACATTTATTGGATATTTCAAACTTTTTTAATAAATCACAAACTGAAAAATTGGGCGTGCAAAATTATTCAGCCCCCTTAAGTTAATACTTTGTAGCACCACCTTTTGCTGCGATTGCAGCTGTAAGTCGCTTGGGGTATGTCTCTATCAGTTTTGCACATCGAGAGACTGAATTTTTTTCCCATTCCTCCTTGCAAAACAGCTCGAGCTCAGTGAGGTTGGATGGAGAGCATTTGTGAACAGCAGTTTTCAGTTCTTTCCACAGATTCTCGATTGGATTCAGGTTCTGGACTTTGACTTGGCCATTCTAACACCTGGATATGTTAATTTTTGAACCATTCCATTGTAGATTTTGCTTTATGTTTTGGATCATTGTCTTGTTGGAAGACAAATCTCCGTCCCAGTCTCAGGTCTTTTGCAGACTCCATCAGGTTTTCTTCCAGAATGGTCCTGTATTTGGCTCCATCCATCTTCACATCAGTTTTAACCATCTTCCCTGTCCCTGCTGAAGAAAAGCAGGCCCAAACCATGATGCTGCCACCACCATGTTTGACAGTGGGGATGGTGTGTTCAGCTGTGTTGCTTTTACGCCAAACATAACGTTTTGCATTGTTGCCAAAAAGTTCAATTTTGGTTTCATCTGACCAGAGCACCTTCTTCCACATGTTTGGCGTGTCTCCCAGGTGTCTTGTGGCAAACTTTAAACAACACTTTTTATGGATATCTTTAAGAAATGGCTTTCTTCTTGCCTCTCTTCCATAAAGGCCAGATTTGTGCAATATACGACTGATTGTTGTCCTATGGACAGAGTCTCCCACCTCAGCTGTAGATTTCTGCAGTTCATCCAGAGTGATCATGGGCCTCTTGGCTGCATCTCTGATCAGTCTTCTCCTTGTATGAGCTGAAAGTTTAGAGGGACGGCCAGGTCTTGGTAGATTTGCAGTGGTCTGATACTCCTTCCATTTCAATATTATCGCTTGCACAATGCTCCTTGGGATGTTTAAAGTTTGGGAAATCTTTTTGTATCCAAATCCGGCTTTAAACTTCTTCACAACAGTATCTCGGACCTGCCTGGTGTGTTCCTTGTTCTTCATGATGCTCTCTGCGCTTTTAACGGACCTCTGAGACTATCACAGTGCAGGTGCATTTATATGGAGACTTGATTACACACAGGTGGATTGTATTTATCATGATTAGTCATTTAGGTCAACATTGGATCATTCAGAGATCCTCACTGAACTTCTGGAGAGAGTTTGCTGCACTGAAAGTAAAGGGGCTGAATAATTTTGCACGCCCAATTTTTCAGTTTTTGATTTGTTAAAAAAGTTTGAAATATCCAATAAATGTCGTTCCACTTCATGATTGTGTCCCACTTGTTGTTGATTCATCACAAAAAATACAGTTTTATATCTTTATGTTTGAAGCCTGAAATGTGGCAAAAGGTCGCAAAGTTCAAGGGGGCCGAATACTTTCGCAAGGCACTGTAAGTCTCTCACTGTTGCTGTTTGTTATAGACCCCCCCCCCCCTCAGCCCCCAGCTGTGCCCTGGACACAATATGTGAATCAATTGCCCCCCTTTTATCTTCAGAGTTTGTACTGTTAGGTGACCTAAAAGGGATACGTTTAACACCCCGGCCATTTTACAATCTAAGCTAGATGCCCTCAATCTCACAAAATTATCATGGAACCTACCAGTTACAACCCTAAATCCGAAAACATGGGCACCCTAATAGATATCATCCTGACCAACCTGCCCTCTAAATACACCTCTGCTGCCTTCAACCAGGATCTCAGCGATCACTGCCTCATTGCCTGCGTCCGTAATGGGTCTGCAGTCAAACGACCACCCCTCAGCACTGTCAAACGCTCCCTAAAACACTTCAACGAGCAGGCCTTTCTAATTGACCTGGCCCGGGCATCCTGGAAGGATATTGACCTCATTCCGTCAGCAGAGGATGCCTGGTTATTCTTTAAAAGTTCTTTCCTCACCATCGTAAATAAGCATGCCCCGTTCAAAAAAACGTAGAACTAAGAACACATATAGCACTTGGTTCACTCCAGACTTGACTGCCCTTGACCAGCACAAAAACATCCTGTGGCGTAGGCGTATTGCATTAGCATCGAACAGCCCCCACGATATGTAACTTTTCAGGGAAGTCAGGAACCAGTGTACACAGGCCGTTGAGAAAGCAAAGGCTAGCTTTTTCAAACAAAAATTTGCACCCTGTAGCACAAGAGAATAAGAGCACCTCCTCCCAGCTGCCCACTGCACTGAGCCTGGGAAACACTGTCACCACTGATAAATCTACGATAATCGAGGATTTCAAAAAGCAGTTTTCTACAGCTGGCCATGCTTTCCACCTGGCTACCCCTACCCCGGTTAACAGCTTTGCACCCCCCACAGCAGCTCACCCAAATCCAGATAGCTGATGTTCTGAAAGAGCTGCAAAATCTGGACCCCTACAAATCAGCTGTGCTAGACAATCTGGACCCTCTCTTTCTAAAATGTTCCGCCTCAATTGTTGCAACCCCTATTACTAGCCTGTTCAACCTCTCTTTCATATCATCTGAGATCCCTAAAGATTGGAAAGTGGCCACAGTCATCCCCCTCTTCAAAGGGGGAGACAGGCCTATATCTATCCTATCCTGCCTTTCTAAAGTCTTCGTAAGCCAAGTTAACAATCAGATCACCGACCATTTCTAATCCCACCGTACCTTCTCCACTATGCAATCAGGTTTCTGAGCTGGTCATGGGTGCACCTCAGCCATGCTAAAGGTCCTCAACGATATCATAACCTCCATCGTTAAAAGACAATACTGTGCAGCTGTCTTCATCGACCTGGCGAAGGCTTTAAACTCTCAATCACCGCATCCTTATCGGCAGACTCAACAGCCTTGGTTTCTCAAATGACTGCCTCGCCCGGTTCACCAACTACTTCTCAGATAGAGTTCAGTGTGACAAATCGGAGGGCCTGCTGACCTCTGGCAGTCTCTATGTGGGTGCCACAGGGTTAAATTCTCAGGCCGACTCTTTTCTCTGTATACATCAATGATGTCGCTTTTGCAGCTGGTGATTCTCTGATCCACCTCTACGCAGACAACACCATTCTGTATACTTCTGGCCCTTCTTTGGACACTGTGTTAACTAACCTCCAGACGAGCTTCAATGCCACACAACACTTCTTCTATGGCCTTCCACTGCTCTTAAATGCAAGTAAAACTAAATGCATGCTCTTATACTTGTATACTTGTGGCCTGCACCCACCCGCCCATCTAACATCACTACTCTGGACGGTTCTGACTTAGAATATGTGGACAACTCCAAATACCTAGGTGTCTGGTTAGACTGTAACCTCTCCTTCCAGACTCAAGTTAAGCATCTCCAATCCAAAATTAAATCTACAATCGGTTTCCTATTTCGCATCAAAGCACCCTTCACTCATGCTGCCAAACATAGCCTCGTAAAACTGACTATCCTACCGATCCTTGACTTTGGCGATGTCATTTACAAAATAGCCTACAACACTCTACTCAGCAAATTGGATGTAGTCTATCACAGTGCCATCTGTTTTGTCACCAAAGGCCCATATACTACCCAACATTGCGACCTGTATGCTCTCGTTGGCTGGTCCTCGCTTCATATTCGACGCCAAACTTGCTGGCTCCAGGTCATCTAAAAGTCTTTGCTGCGTAAAGCCCCGCCTTATCTCAGCTCACTGGTCACCATACTAACACCCATCCGTAGCACGCGCTCCAGCAGGTATACTTCACTGGTCATCCCCATTCCCCCTCCTTTGGCCACCTTTCCTTCCAGTTATCTGCTGCCAATGACTGGAACTAATTGCAAAAATCACTGAAGCTGTAGTCTTATATCTCCCTCACTAACTTTAAGCATCAGCTATGAGAGTAGCTTACCGATTATTGCACCTGTACACAGCCCATCTGTAAATAGCCGACCCAACTACCTCATCCCCATATTGTTAAAATAAAATTGCTCCTTTGCACCCCAGTATCTCTGCTTGTCCATTCATCTTCTGCACATCTACCACTCCAGTGTTTAATTGCTAAATTGTAGTTATTTCTCCATTATGGCCTATTTATTGCCTTACCTCCATAATCTTACTACATTTGCACACACTGTATATAGATTTTTCTATTGTGTTATTGACTGTATGTTTGTTTATCCCATGTGTAACTCTGTGTTGTTTGTGAGGCACTGCTTTGCTTTATCTTGGCCAGGTCGCAGTTGTAAATGAGAACTTGTTCTCAACTGGCCTACCTGGTTAAATAAAGGTGAAATAAAAATGTCAAAAAATAAACATGTATGAACCTTCACTGAGGTTACCTTTTTGTAAAGTTAGTATACAAAACAGCATGTTTCATCTTACTACACAGTGACAGGGCACATGAAAACACATCATGAGAGTGGCTTTGAAATACTGAAGCTTTGATGTTCCAACACTACCTCTACAGTACTTTAGTCATTCATTCTGTAAATAGACCTATTGAGTGTGTTCACTCTCTGTAGTGTGCTTCAGTCCGATTACAATGGTGTAAGTACGTGTGTGTGTGTGTGTGTGTGTGTGTGTGTGTGTGTGTGTGTGTGTGTGTGTGTGTGTGTGTGTGTGTGTGTGTGTGTGTGTGTGTGTGTGTGTGTGTGCGTGCGTGCGTGCGTGCGTGCGTGCGTGTGTGTGTGTGTGTTTGTGTGTGTGTGTGTGTGTGTGTGTGTGTGTGTGTGCGGGTAGAGTGAAAAAGTGGGAGAGCAGAAAGTGACAGAGTGAGATGGACATGAAGCTATGTCTCACATCCACACATTGACCTAGTCCATGGATCCATACTAACTTGTCTGCTCTTAGGGCCTTAAGTGACAACCATCAGATTCAGTTCCAACACCCCCAGTCCCAACACATCAGAAAGCCCCCACCCCATGACCCAACTAGCAATTGAGATCAGTCAGACTTGGTCCCGATGCAAAATAAAAGGGGGTGGGGTCCAGGGAGCGTTTTCACACAGTTTGTTTGCTATAGTTCGAATAAGTGTTTAATTATTATTGTATTTTTTGGATTTGGTCTGTTGGTTTCACATTGTCAAAATATCAAACAAACTAAAACCCCTAAGCAAAGCAATTATTTTGTGAATTTTGTGAATTTGAGATGCTCACTTTATATCCATCATTAATAATTAATAATTACTTGAGTGTCCCAAATTTGTACTTTCGCTGGTCTTCCAACAACATGCTGGAGACAACAGTGCAGTAACCTTTCTGGGCTCCAGAGTGGTGCAGCAGTCTAAGGCACTGCATCTCAGTGCTTGAGGCTTCACTACAGACGCCTTGGGTTGAATCCAGGCTGTATCACAACCAGTTGTGATTGGGAGTCCCATAGAGTGGCACACAATTGTGCCGTCATTGTAAATTAGAATTTGTTCTTAACTAACTTGCCTTGTTAAATAGAAAATAACTGAGCAGTGAGGCCTGAGTTTTACAGAACGTTGAGGCTTCTTTACTGCATTTCTATACAAACAACTTTAAAATGCTATTTGGACAACAGCAAAAATAAGCAGAAATGACCACAGCCATTATCACCTTGGCTGCTCCGGCTTCATTAACCACAGTGCATCTACAGACACACAGCCTATTAGCTATACGATTACAACGTTCAGGGGGAAATGTGAAATTATTCACACTGTTCAGTCAGCTGTAATGGTGAATTGAATAAAATCATCAAATCTTCACATTTTCTCAAATTTCAAAGCATTTTTGTGTTCCTCAGGCATTACTAATTTAAGATCCGCACAAACAGACATCAATGGAGCACACACAGATGATCGAATTATCACCTTCACATGAATTATTTGCATGTTACATACGATTCTGTATTGATATCAGTAATGTAGTGGTAAAAAGAAAAGGTGATCGAGATAAGAGGAACAACCACCGATATGAACAAAAAGTTTTGACATTTATAGAACTGTGTTGTTTGCATTTTGGTTGCATTTTAATGTAGGCCTATAGGGAAGATAGACCATGTTGAGATATTCATATTAAAACATATCTCTCCCCCCCCCCCCCCTAATTTGTTTGATAAGATTAGTACAGATTTTCTCAGGGGACCCCACATGGGGCTCCAACCAGAAGTTAGGGAACCACTGTACCAGAGGAGGTTGGTGGCACCTTAATTCTGGAGGACGGGCTCGTGGTAATGGCTCCAGAGGAATGATGGGATTGCCTTTATGTCCAGCATCTCGCAGCCACACTCTCGGCAGCGTCGCTAAACGCCTAGGTAAGCCGACTCCAAGCTGGGGTAGTTTGTTTCACGTCTCAGGCCCTCGGTCTGTGCCGTGAGAGGATGGAGTTAGCTGTTTGAGAAGGTGGTGTGCTGCTAAATGCAAATCCGGGGGACACAAGCGAACAAAACGAACAAACCTCTGTTCATGATTCCAGTCAGATCAAGAATATAAGCATTCTGAGCTTTGATCAACATTTAGAGGGAGCAATATTTAGATGTTGACCCTTACGTGATTTTCTTCATTGTGTACAATAATTAATAATTGTTTTCAAATGAGAAAAAAATTATAGAGGTCCGGACATCGGTTTCCTCGTACTCTATGTAGGTACGGCCCTGGGTAAACCAGGATTAGTTATTCCATAGGTTGGTTTTCACAGTTCATATTGCCCCCAATCTAGAGGGTGCTGCATAGCCTAACCATTTTAAGAATAAAATGTGTGATATACTTTACCCGAGGTCGTCCACCTGGACAATTCTCGTCAGCATCTCAAAAGTTGGAGAAGGTTATATAAAAAAATAATACTTTCAAAGTATGAACTTTTTCATTTGGTAAAGAATATTGTCCAATTCAAATCAACAGCTTGGTAATTTCAGAGACTCTGTAGGTTACATTTTTTCTTCATTTCAAGTAGATAGATAGGAATACCTCCCATTTAGGAATAAGATATCAGGATAAAATGGAACCAATTTCATCCCAAACCCTCACTCTCTCGAATCTGATACGTTGTGCTGTTACCTACAAAATTTTTCTGAAAAATGAAATAATGTTATCATCTGCATTTCATCAAATTCAGCACTGCATGCAGTTACTGTCAATGTGGGCACCATGGGGAATGTGCCGTTCTCTATGGTGATTGGCTCATGTTTTGCCTGTGTCAAAACAGGTCGATCAGATGATCAGATTCTCTGGGAGAATTTCATTTCAACACAATCCCAACATGATGCCGAAATGCTCTGAATTCAATTCACATAAGCTACGGTACAGAACTCTTCAGTCAGCTAGAGGTATAGTGAACAAAAATATAATCGCAACATGCCACAATTTCAACAATTTTACTGAGTTACAATTCATGTAAGGAAATTGTTCAATTTAAATAAATAAATTAGGCCCTAATCTATGGATTTCACATGACTGGGCAGGAGCTCAGCCATGGGTGGGCCTGGCTCCCCAGTGGGTGGGCCTATGCCCTCCCAGGCAATCAGAATAACCCCCCCCCCCCCCCCCCCCAAAAGGGCTTTATTACAGACAGAAATACTCCACAGTTTCATCAGCTGTCCGGGTGGCTGGTCTCAGACGATCCTGCAGGTGAAGAAGCCGGATGTGAAAGTCCGGGGCTAGCATTGTTACTGTGGTCTGAGGTTGTAAGGCCGGTTTGACGTACTGACAAAATCTTTAAAACGACATTGGAGGCAGCTTATGGTAGAGAAATGAACATTCAGTTCTCTGGCAACAACTCTGCTGGACATTCCTGCAGTCAGCATGCCAGTTGCACACTCCCTCAAAACTTGAGACACCTGTGGCATTGTGTTGTGTGACAAAATTACATATTTTAGAGTGGCCTTTTATTGTCCCCAGCACAAGGTGCACCTGTGTAATGATCATGCTGTTTAATCAGCTTCTTCATATGCCACACCTGTCAGGTGGATGGATTATCTTGGCAAATGAGAAATGTTCACTAACAGGGGTGTAAACAAATTTGTGGACAAAATTTGGGAGAATTAAGCTTTTTGTGCATATGGAACATTTGGAACCAACATTTCACTTTTTAAAGCCTCGTTAGTGGGCCAACAAATAGACCTGCAACACCGAACACCGACAAGACTACTTTCATCATTAGTCCTGTAATATCACACAGTGGTATTGCAACATCATAACGCAACATGTTCTTTCTCACATTACAGCCGGTGACATCATCTGGTGAATGACTCACGCTCACACCCAGACTTTTTTGCCACCCTCACCGATCAGAACTGGGCCTTCCAAACCCCCCCTCACTCCAATTTCCATGCCTGCCGGGCTAATTAGAATGACTTAGCGTTCCAAGATGACCGCCACGGGCATGGCAACAGGTCAGGTGATGGATGGCCGTGGGCTCCATTGTTATTTCAGCAGTATCAATAATAGTTAGCATCCTGCACTCACCCCCAAGCTAATGAATCAGAAGACATAAAACATGCTTATTTTTTTCTTTCTTTCTCTCTCTCTCTCTCTCTCTCTCTCTCTCTCTCTCTCTCTCTCTCTCTCCGCATTGTCTCTCTCTCTCTCGTTATCCCTCAGTCCCCCTCTTTATCTCGTTCCACATGTTATTTCTCTCTCTCAATTCAACTTCAATTTAAGGGGTTTACTGGCATGGGAAACATGTTTACATTGCCAAAGCCAAAGCAATCTCTCTCGCTCTCTATCCCTCACTCACCCTCTTTCTCTCTCTCCATATTCTCTCTCTCTCGCTCTCTATCCCTCACTCACCCTCTTTCTCTCTCTCCACATTCTCTCTCTCTCTCTCTCTCGCGCTCTCTCTTTCTCTCATCTCTCGCTCTCTCTTTCTCACAAAGCCCTACCTACAATGAATCAAACCAACCTCTCTCCCCTCTCCATGTTTAAAGACAGTGTTAAACCTGAGACCTAAGTGTTTGCTCATGCCTCATCCTGCTTCAGTTACCATAGCAACCAATGCACGCCTTTACCTGACGTGGTAGTCTAGCTCGTAAGAGGCTGAGGGGAAATGAACACCCTTTTGTTTTACAGAGCGCCTCAGCCTTTTCCAGCTGAATGGTAGACTGAATGTTAGATGAGGAGGGCTATTTGTGTCAGCATTTGAAGCTTGGAGCATTGAAACATGTAAAACATTATAAAGCACAAAACAGCGTCTGCTATGGCGTCTTCAGTGCCGTCGTTCACCCGACCGAACGCTTTCATCTAGAATGTAAAGCATAATGCATCTACATCTATCTGTCCCCAGTGCTCTGCAGATGGGAGTCATTTTACAATTCTTACCTCAATTATACATCACACACTGGTATGCAACATACATAACAGATGGGCAGACAAGCACACACACACACACACACACACACACACACACACACACACACACACACACACACACACACCAGATATATTCACCATCCGTTCCAGTTGTAACTTTGATGCCAGTCATCTCAGTATCTCATGAATATGAATTAACTTCAGGTGTGCATAGAGCCTGAGGCTCCTCCCCCCTGAGCCCTCTGGGTGGAGGGAGAATGGAGAGAAGGAAAAATGAAAGGAGGGGTGATGGTACATGTACACATACACACACCGACATACAGTAGACACATACACACACTGTGTTTTTCCATTAACAAATCATAGAGCACAGTTCCCAGGGAGCTCGCTGTGCAGCTGTTACTGAGTTTCTCTATAGAGTGTGTGAGTAGATAGCATGAGAGAATGACAAAAAGAAAGCGTGAGGTGACTTTGGCTTTGCGGAGCTCTGGGCTTTGGTGACTGGAGTACAATGGTGTATTGTGCTGGTGTGTGTGTGAGGCCTGGAGCAGTTCCTCTGGTGTGTGAGCGGAACTGACGACCCATGGTGACCTCTCCTCTCTAGCTACACTGAAGGGTCTCAGTGTCACACACATACATGGATTCTGATAAATATATACAGTGCATGCAGAACAACAGGCAGAGACACAACATAGAATGACAAATACCATACAGATAAGAGAGACAGACAGAAAGGCAGACAAGAGAGACAGACAGACAGACCTGCCAGCACTAGGCAGTTGTGCAGACAGCTACAGTAGAGAGACAGACTTACAAAGACAGTAAAGCTGAGGGACAAGTACTGTTCTCCAGCTCAGAGAAACTGACACACACTATGCAGAGAGACATACTGCACATGGACCCATGCAAAGAGTCAGATAAATGACCTGACAGACATACAGACATTCAGAAAGGAAGACACAGACACCAGAAAGATTGGCAGTGAGAGTGACAGACAGACAGACAGACAGACAGACAGACAGACAGACAGACAGACAGACAGACAGACAGACGTGTACAGTATGCACCTTTCTTTTTCCAATGCAGTTAAGCCAAAACCACGCCCCGTTCTTCAGAGGAGCGTTCTACTATGCTCCCATTGGCTAGCTAGCATTGTCTCACTCACAGACGATCAGCGCAGAGACAGTAACATTCCAAGGTAAGGATGGAAAGTGTCGTTTAGCAATTAGCTCCCTACCATAATGCAGGCCTATTATTATCATGTTTGGTAACACTTGCCCATGTATTTATTTTCAGAGTTTGAATGAGTTGTACAAATGTCTCAGAGAACTCTGCTGAATTCCCTCAATTGAAGGTCAGCTAAATTAACCTAGGCTACTTAACGTTACTAGCTTGGTTTTTGAAGTTGTTTAATTATCATTAGTAGTCTATCATCAGGTAAAAGCATGTGCTTATTGTTCATAATATCTCAAATATCTATTAGCTAATCATTCAATCGAATATGCTATGCCATTGAATCTGTCTGAGTGTTAAGGGACGTTAATTTCTAGCTCGGTCCACGACATTATGTGTTATTATCAAATCAAATCAAATCAAAATTTATATGGCCCTTCGTACATCAGTTGATATCTCAAAGTGCTGTACAGAAACCCAGCCTAAAACCCCAAACAGCAAGCAATGCAGGTGTAGAAGCACGGTGGCTAGGAAAAACTCCCTAGAAAGGCCAAAACCTAGGAAGAAACCGAGAGAGGAACCAGGCTATGTGGGGTGGCCAGTCCTCTTCTGGCTGTGCCGGGTGGAGATTATATCAAAACATGGCCAAGATGTTCAAATGTTCATAAATGACCAGCATGGTCAAATAATAATAATCAGTTGAAACTGGAGCAGCAGCACAGCCAGGTGGACTGGGGACAGCAAGGAGTCATCATGCCAGGTAGTCCTGAGGCATGGTCCTAGGGCTCAAGTCCTCAGAGAGAGAGCATACTTAAATTCACACAGGACACCGGATAAGACAGGAGAAGTACTCCAGATATAACAAACTGACCCTAGCCCCCCGACACATAAACTACTGCAGCATAAATACTGCAGGCTGAGACAGGAGGGGTCAGGAGACACTGTGGCCCCATCCGAGGACACCCCCGGACAGGGCCAAACAGGAAGGATATAACCCCACCCACTTTGCCAAAGCACAGCCCCCACACCACTAGAGGGATATCTTCAACCACCAACTTACCATCCTGAGACAATGCCGAGTATAGCCCACAAAGATCTCCGCCATGGCACAACCCAAGGGGGGGCGCCAACCCAGACAGGAAGATCACATCAGTGACTCAACCCACTCAAGTGACGCACCCCTCCTAGGGACGGTATGAAAGAGCCCTAGTAAGCCAGTGACTCAGCCCCTGTAATAGGGTTAGACGCAGAGAATCCCAGTGGAGAGAGGGGAACCGGCCAGGCAGAGGGAACCGGCCAGGCAGTTATTATATTTTTCAATCTTGAAATACAAGGGCAAATGTTATTAACCAGTGACTGAAATTTCAACCTACGTGTTATATTCACTTCTGGATTTGGAGACTTGGAGAGTGCTCAAAGCGTTGTAGAACGGGGCGTGGTTTTGGCTTAACTGTGTTGGGACAAAGAAAGACGCATACAGTATGCAGTATTAACTCTGTAGCATCAAGCAACTGTCAAACTGCTTACCCCCACCTCTCTCTCTCTCTCTCTCTCTCTCTCTCTCTCTCTCTCTCAACCCTGTTTACTTTTATTTCTCTTTCCTTTTTTACATGTGGAACAAAAGCAGTGTTTATCTCCCCCTGACTGGGTGTGTGCCCTGGAGGCTTCGCAGCATTCTCTGACTCTTTTCGCTGAAGAGATTCCCTGTAAAACGGGTAGCAGTGCAACGTTGAATTCTGCCCCCGCACACACAGAAAGGAATTTTTATTGTGGTGCGCTAGGCTGGGAGGCTGTTTAACAGCTGCTGGAGAGGGGAGAGAGGGAGGAAGGTGCCGATGGCGGGTTGGTTCCCGTCCCAATCGTGTCTCTCTCACTCTGTCGCAGAACTACTGGGTAGTGGGCACACATACACACACTCATGCACATGCGCACACACACACACACACTCTCTCTCTTTCTCTCTCGCTCTCTCACACATACACACACAGAAACACACACACACACACAGCAGGCTCATTTTTCATCTTCTTTTCTTGTCGTCTCAGGGAGGATGTGGCCTGCTATTGACAGCTATTCATTTTTCATCCTTCTATTCCTGGAATATTGCCATCATCATCGATGTACCTCTTCGATAATTCTCTAACTATCATCCCCCTCATCAGTATCATCATAATCATTGGAATCATCTCTCTCCCTGTCAGGTTGTGTTTGTAAAGCACTAGCTCCTCGCTAGTCAGCGCGTTGCCACAATACTTCACTCAGATGTCGTTGTGGGAGCCTGTAATACCTAACACCTATTACTGAAAGGAAACACTGTGAGCCTGGGATTAAATACACACACACAAACTTTGACAGTTCACTGTAACAAATGCTAAGTGTTACAGAGTAGACCTACTTCACTAGAATCTTAACTCTGCTAGGACTGTACTTTGTCGTTATCCGCTCGTCTTCCTGTTCTCTCCCCTGTTCTCCCCTCCTCTCCCTTTCTCCTCAGTGGTTTGACTCTCAGAGGGGAATACTGTAGGATTTTGTCAAACGTCTTTCTCTCCATCTCCCTCTTTCTTTCCCTCACTGTCTGTCTTTCCCTCCATCTCCCTCTTTCTTTCTCTCACTCTCTGTCTTTCTCTCCATCTCCCTCTTTCTTTCCCTCACTCTGTCTTTCTCTCCATCTCCCTCTTTCTTTCCCTCACTCTTTCTCCCCATCTCCCTCTTTCTTTCCCTCACTCTCTGTCTTTCTCTCCATCTCCCTCTTTCTTTCCCTCACTCTTTTTCTCCATCTCCCTCTTTCTTTCCCTCACTCTCTGTCTTTCTCTCCATCTCCCTCTTTCTTTCCCTCACTCTTTCTCCCCATCTCCCTCTTTCTTTCCCTCACTCTCTGTCTTTCTCTCCATCTCCCTCTTTCTTTCCCTCACTCTTTTTCTCCATCTCCCTCTTTCTTTTCCTCACTCTCTGTCTTTCTCTCCATCTCCCTCTTTCTTTCCCTCACTCTTTTTCTCCATCTCCCGCTTTCTTTCCCTCGCTCTCTCTTTGTCTCCATCTCCCTCACACTCTGTCTTTCTCTTCTCTGACATTTTGACAGCTTCAGAAACCGGTTATAGTGTGTTACCCTCACAGAGGCTTGCGGCTGCGTTTGGGGTTGTTAGCGAAGGGTTCACTGTTCTCTGTCTCAGGAGCGTTGCGTGGTGATGGGAGCTGCATTCAGGAAGAGCGTGTCTGGGTATGATGCTCAGAGATGCTGATGTGTCAGAGTCACTTGGGGAGAGGGAAATCAGTTTATAGCCTAGAGGAAGAGAAGAGCTCGGAGGTTAGGACGAGGACACACATACATACACACACACACGCACAGGCACTCTGTAAACAGGGATGACTAGCGCCATGGTGACCGCCATGAGTGCATCATTCGGCACCATGACAACTACGCATTGCTTTAAACACCAAGATAACCAAAGTTCTGTCTGTTCCACCAATAAAAAGCCAACACAGCATGGGATACAATTAAGTATGGGAGGAGTATAAATTGAGGTGTCAGAAACCAAACTACTAGGAGTGCAGCTAGACAACTGCTTATCATGGTCGTCTCAAACAACTCATCTATGGAGGGAAAAAAAACATTAAAACAGCATAATCAGAAGGATAGCTAAATATTTACCAGGAAAGATTCTTAAAATAACACAAGCATTAATTGAGAGTCAGGTGAACTACTGTTCGGTGCTCTGGGGAAGTGCATCATCAAGTGAAGTTAGGAGGCTGCAGAATGCACAGAACAAAGCAGCAAGGATGGTTTTTCGGTGGAGATATGGTTCTTCTGTTGTATCCAGACCTCTCCAGTGGGTTAGTGTAGTGAAGCGTTGCTGCAGGGTTAGGGGGGCTGTGTACCGGTTTATAGAGGAGGTTCATGGACTGGGGGTTGAGGAGGGGGTTTCTCCCATGGTGTTTTCCTGTATGGGATGCCGTCCCGGGCTCCCTGGCTCATTTGTAGTGCAGGAGAAGCAGGAGAGGAAGAGCAGCAGGAGGCGCGAGGCAGCTTGATCACCCCCTGAAGAGAGATGAGATGAGGGCCCATTATTATTGCAGATTGTTTAGTTGGGCTTGTGGCTGCTGCCTTAATGAAACAGTGTTATTGCTGTTCTCCATCTAGACTCTCATCTCCTTCTTTCTGTTTCTTTCCCTCTTTAATGCCACTGACTTGTTCTTCCCCTCTTTAACCTCACAGACTTGTTCTTCCCCTCTTTAACCTCACTAACTTGTTCTTCCCCTCTTTAACCTCACTAACTTGTTCTTCCCCTTTTTAACCTCACAGACTTGTTCTTCCCCTCTTTAACCTCACTAACTTGTTCTTCCCCTTTTTAACCTCACTAACTTGTTCTTCCCCTCTTTAACCTCACAGACTTGTTCTTCCCCTCTTTAACCTCACAGACTTGTTCTTCCCCTCTTTAACCTCACTAACTTGTTCTTCCCCTCTTTAACCTCACTAACTTGTTCTTCCCCTTTTTAACCTCAATAACTTGTTCTTCCCCTCTTTAACCTCACTGACTTGTCGTTCCCCTCTTTCACCTCACTGACTTGTCGTTCCCCTCTTTCACCTCACTGACTTGTCGTTCCCCTCTTTAAACTCACTGACTTGTCGTTCCCCTCTTTAACCTCACTGGCTTCTTCCTCCCCTTCTTTAACCTCACTGACTTGTCGTTCCCCTCTTTCACCTCACTGACTTGTTCTTCCCCTCTTTAAACTCACTGACTTGTTCTTCCCCTCTTTAACCTCACTGACTTGTTGTTCCCCTCTTTAACCTCACTAACTTGTTCTTCCCCTCTTTAACCTCACAGACTTGTTCTTCCCCTCTTTAACCTCACTGACTTGTTCTTCCCCTCTTTAACCTCACTGACTTGTTCTTCCCCTCTTTAACCTCACTGACTTGTTCTTCCCCTCTTTAACCTCACTGACTTGTTCTTCCCCTCTTTAACCTCACTGACTTGTCGTTCCCCTCTTTAACCTCACTGACTTGTTCTTCCCCTCTTTAACCTCACTGACTTGTTCTTCCCCTCTTTAACCTCACTGACTTGTTCTTCCCCTCTTTAACCTCACTAACTTGTTGTTCCCCTCTTTAACCTCACTGACTTGTTGTTCCCCTCTTTAACCTCACTGACTTGTTGTTCCCCTCTTTAACCTCACTGACTTGTCGTTCCCCTCTTTAACCTCACTGACTTGTTCTTCCCCTCTTTAACCTCACTGACTTGTTCTTCCCCTCTTTAACCTCACTGACTTGTTGTTCCCCTCTTTAACCTCACTGACTTGTTCTTCCCCTCTTTAACCTCACTGACTTGTTCTTCCCCTCTTTAACCTCACTGACTTGTTCTTCCCCTCTTTAACCTCACTGACTTGTTGTTCCCCTCTTTAACCTCACTGACTTGTTCTTCCCCTCTTTAACCTCACTGACTTGTTGTTCCCCTCTTTAACCTCACTGACTTGTTGTTCCCCTCTTTAACCTCACTGACTTGTTCTTCCCCTCTTTAACCTCACTGACTTGTTCTTCCCCTCTTTAACCTCACTGACTTGTTCTTCCCCTCTTTAACCTCACAGACTTGTTCTTCCCCTCTTTAACCTCACTGACTTGTTCTTCCCCTCTTTAACCTCACTGACTTGTTGTTCCCCTCTTTAACCTCACTGACTTGTTGTTCCCCTCTTTAACCTCACTGACTTGTTCTTCCCCTCTTTAACCTCACTGACTTGTTCTTCCCCTCTTTAACCTCACTGACTTGTTGTTCCCCTCTTTAACCTCACTGACTTGTTCTTCCCCTCTTTAACCTCACTGACTTGTTCTTCCCCTCTTTAACCTCACTGACTTGTTCTTCCCCTCTTTAACCTCACTGACTTGTTGTTCCCCTCTTTAACCTCACTGACTTGTTCTTCCCCTCTTTAACCTCACTGACTTGTTGTTCCCCTCTTTAACCTCACTGACTTGTTGTTCCCCTCTTTAACCTCACTGACTTGTTGTTCCCCTCTTTAACCTCACTGACTTGTTGTTCCCCTCTTTAACCTCACTGACTTGTTGTCCCCTCTTTAACCTCACTGACTTGTTCTTCCCCTCTTTAACCTCACTGACTTGTTGTTCCCCTCTTTAACCTCACTGACTTGTTGTTCCCCTCTTTAACCTCACTGACTTGTTGTTCCCCTCTTTAACCTCACTGACTTGTTGTTCCCCTCTTTAACCTCACTGACTTGTTCTTCCCCTTTTTAACCTCACTGACTTGTTCTTCCCCTCTTTAACCTCACTGACTTGTTGTTCCCCTCTTTAACCTCACTGACTTGTTCTTCCCCTCTTTAACCTCACTGACTTGTTGTTCCCCTCTTTAACCTCACTGACTTGTTCTTCCTCTTTTTATTTAGCACCTCCTCCTCCTCCTCCTCCTCTCCCTCTCAGCATTGTCTGTCTCTGTCCTCCCTCCATTCCTCCTGCCATTACTTGGATCTCTTTCTCTCCCATTCTCCTTCTCTTCTCCTTTGTGTGTGTGTGTGTGTGTGTGTGTGTGTGTGTGTGTGTGTGTGTGTGTGTGTGTGTGTGTGTATGTGTGTGTGTGTGTCTGGGCTTGTGTGTGTTTGTGCTCTGAAGGCTTGAAAGATGGTGTGTGTGCGCGTGTGTTAAATCAGGTTCCCAGCGAGTACAAGGAGAGCTAGGAGTGGTCCTTATGATAGCATAAATAGGAAGATTCAGAGCTGGCCCCTGGGAAAGTAAATCTCAGTTAGTTCATGTCACCCACCACACCTCACTGTACTGTACTGTACGGTAGCACCGCAACGTTATGGCACGCTAGCACCAGGCAGGAGATCTTGTGTGTAAATCATAGAAATACAGGCCATCCCACCATCTATTGGAGCGCACTATCACACACAATCACTGCAGCTATGCAATAGATCATTGGAGCGGTCGTTGAATATGATCAGCTTAACCATGCGGAGATCCACATCTAGTCATTGGACTATATTCTTTTATTGACTGTAGCAAATGAGGTGTGTGAAATTCTCCTTTGGTGTTCACTCATATCACTGCGTGCTCAGCAGGAGAGGAAGAGAAGGTGCTTTGATAGAGGTATACAGTACATCCAGCATGTGGACTATCATCCAGAGACTGGTTTCCTACCTACTGCACATTCACACCTGCTGGGTACTGTATGCAATGTCTAACCTACGATTGACAGCACAAACAGAGGTTCTAGCTGACTGCATGACTGGAGTCTCCCTGTCTGATTGAGCTCAACACATTGGTGAATGAAATTGTTCCGAAGCATTTGCAAAGGTATTCCACTAGCCAAAGTCAACCCTAGTTTGCCCACATGTCTCTCTACCTATATCTCCCCCTCGCTCTGATATGAACGTGTGGGCAGACGGAGAGATCATCCAGGACCATGAACTGGAGATGCTCTGATACCAGCACGGCGTTTAAAACAGACCCTACCACACGTCATAGCTAATCATCCCAGCCCCGCTTATAGCGTTTGATTGGATGATCTGCCATTGGTGCCGGCGAAACGCATCAGGCCGCTATAGAGAGCAAAGGAGGGTACTGTTAAGCAGACAGACGTTAATCTCGAGCTGGTGAATGCCTGAGGGCTAATTTCCACAAAAGGGTGACAGGGTTAGGGCAAGAGGATTTGATTGGGGAATGTGTGTGTGTTTAATATAACTCTCCCAGGGTATCCCCATAGCATCCCCTCCTCTCCTGTTCCTACCCTGTGTTTAATGCGACTCTCCCAGGGTATCCCCAAAGCATCCCCTCCTCTCCGGTTTCTACCCTGTGTTTAATACGACTCTCTCAGGGTATTCCCATAGCATCCCGTCCTCTCCTGTTTCTACCCTGTGTTTAATATGACTCTCCCAGGGTATCCCCAAAGCATCCCCTCCTCTCCTGTTCCTACCCTGTGTTTAATACGACTCTCTCAGGGTATCCCCATAGCATCCCCTCCTCTCCTGTTTCTACCCTGTGTTTAATACGACTCACCCAGGGTATCCCCATAGCATCCCCTCCACTCCTGTTTCTACCCTGTGTTTAATACGACTCACCCAGGGTATCCCCATAGCATCCCCTCCACTCCTGTTCCTACCCTGTGTTTAATACGACTCACCCAGGGTATCCCCATAGCATCCCCTCCACTCCTGTTTCTACCCTGTGTTTAATACGACTCACCCAGGGTATCCCCATAGCATCCCCTCCACTCCTGTTTCTACCCTGTGTTTAATACGACTCACCCAGGGTATCCCCATAGCATCCCCTCCACTCCTGTTCCTACCCTGTGTTTAATACGACTCACCCAGGGTATCCCCATAGCATCCCCTCCACTCCTGTTTCTACCCTGTGTTTAATACGACTCTCTCAGGGTATCCCCAAAGCATCCCCTCCTCTCCTGTTTCTACCCAGTGTTTAATATGACTCTCCCAGGGTGTCCCCATAGCATCCCCTCCTCTCCTGTTCCTACCCTGTGTTTAATACGACTCGCTCAGGGTATCCCCATAGCTTCCTCTCCTCTGTTTCTACCCTGTGTTTAATACGACTCTCTCAGGGTATCCCCATAGCCTCCTCTCCTCTGTTTCTACCCTGTGTTTAATATGACTCTCCCAGGGTATCCCCATAGCATCCTCCTCTGTTTGCGACTCTGTCAGTACTCTGCCTCTCTGTCTCTGGTCTCTCTCTGGTTCTGTCTGGTTGAGTCAGGTCGTATCGTTCACAGACAGTTAAACACGTCATACACTCTGGCTATTAACCTGGGATCCATATAAATGAGAGATTAAGAGAATCGTTCAAGCGTCTGCTATTTTCATTTTATCAATGATTTCTCTTCTAATCTCGCTAACCCCTTGGGTGGAGTACCTCACACACACACACACACGCACACACACACACACACACACACACACACACACACACACACACACACACACACACACACACACACACACACACACACACACACACACACACACACACACACACACACACACACACACACACATACACACATACACACACACACACACACACACCTGTTCTTCCTGAGAGACATTACAATGGTTCACCCAAATACCATAATAAGATAGTCAGTTAAGCCATCGGTGATAATGAGAGAACTCAGAGATGATGATGTTGAGAGGAAAGAAAGAGAGTCAAATGAAGACAGTCCAAAGATAGAAACGTTTATGTCATGTGACACGGTCTGTGACACACGTGTATGAAGCTGTCTCGATGAGACAGCGATGGTCACAGGCGTAATTAATTGGATTATTCCTTTGTCTTCGGCAGATAGAGACAGTGAGAGTACACAGTCGTGGGGAGAAAGAACGAGGGAGCATAGTGACATCACCCTGTCCATCCCAAGGGTCTGAAGGGAGAATCGGACTAATGAAGTGTCTGAGAGTCCGAGCTCCGGACGAACGGCAGATTTAAAAGAGAGATGGAGAGAGAGCTCATTTCTCCTCCCTCTACCTCCATGCCCCAGAGTCAGACCTGTTTTATGTGTGTGTGTCCCAGAACAATGAGGAGTTTTCTAATCAGGCTATAAGCTTTGTTGTGGAAGTGAGAGAGCACACACACACACACACACACACACACACAGAGAGATACTTACTCACACAATGTAAGACTCTGCAGAGCCTCCTTGACACGTTCCATTCCTCCTCTTCTGTATTGTACTCTCTATACTCAGGCTGTTAATGTCTTATCTCCAGTAAAGATACACATGTGTGTCCTTAGGTAGTACTCTACTGTACTCTGCATGACCATCTGTGTGGACCCATGTTATACAACAGCAATACAACTACTCACTCACCATTTGCTTTCACAGAGTCGGCCTCGAAACAATTTGCAGAGACGTTGGCCTGTGTCCAAAATAGCACCCTATTCCCTACATAGTGCACTAATTTTGACCAGAGGCATATAGGCCCAGGTCAAAAGTAGTGCTCTATATAGGGAATAGGGTGCCATTTGAGACGTAGGAGCTGTTTACTACCACAAAAGGAAAACATCTCCCAGCTATGTAGAGAATCTCTGTCGAGGTGCACTGCTACTTACAGCTCACCCAATTACAGGCAATTTTCTCCTCTGAAATAGCAGTTTGTCTAAATGTACATTCTTTTCACTTGATTGCGTTGTGTTGATTTGTGGGAGAGCGTCTCGCCTAAGCTCTCCGGGATAAAGATAGAGTGCTCAATCTAAGAGACGTCGAGAAAAGATGAACATTTCTTCTGCAGATGAAAGTTCTTTGGAGAGGAGAGGAGGTGGGTATTTTTTTGTGTGCGTGCCTGTGTGCCTGTGTGTTTGTGATTGTGTGCGTGTGCTATAGTCACAGCATAAAACTGCATAAAAGTAGCTCTATTGTCTTGCAGTAACGGATGCTTTTATCACGTTTCAGGTGAGACCCAGATGCAGACAACGTCGAAGTAACAACAGTCTATTAATCGAACAGGGGCATGCAATACGCAGGTCAAGGGCAGGCAGAAGTCAGTAATCCAGACAGGTGGGGCAAAGGTACAGGACGGCAGGCTCAGGGTCAGGGGTGGCAAAGGTCAGTAATCCAGACAGGTGGGGGCGAAGGTACAGAGCGGCAGGCAGGCTCAGGGTCAGGGCAGGCAGAATGGTCAACACCTGGAAAACTAGGAAACAGGAACAATCGAGAGACAGGAGCAGAGAAAAAAATGCTGGTATGCTTGACAAAACAAAACAAACTGGCAACAGATAAACAGAGAACACAGGTATAAATACACAGGGGATAATGGGGAAGATGGGCGACACCTGGAGGGGGGTGGAGACAATCACAAGACAGGTGAAACAGATCAGGGTGTGACAGCTGTGTTACAGTATACAGAAGCATACTTAGACAAATCACACCTGTCAAGCCTAATCATACAACAACCTTTTGTTATTTCTACAACTACACACCAACCTGTATATTTATTTTCACTTTTATGAATGACTTTGCACAATAGCTGCCCTCTGCATGCAAATCCAATGTGTGCTTGTGTGTGTGTGTGTCTGTGTGTGTCTGTGTCTGTCTGTGTGTCTGTCTGTGTGTCTGTCTGTCTGTCTGTCTGTCTGTCTGTCTGTCTGTCTGTCTGTCTGTCTGTCTGTCTGTCTGTCTGTCTGTCTGTCTGTCTGTCTGTCTGTCTGTCTGTCTGTCTGTCTGTGTGTGTGTGTGTGTGTGTGTGTGTGTGTGTGTGTGTGTGTGTGTGTGTGTGTGTGTGTGTGTGTGTGTGTGTGTGTGTATGTGTGTGTGTGTGTGTGTGTGTGTGTGTGTGTGTGTGTGTGTGTGTGTGTGTGTGTGTGTGTGTGTGTGTGTGTGTGAGCTCACTTCAGCAGCCTGTATCTCCCCTGTGTTTAATTAACTGTCTCACCCTCCTTAGGATCTTCTCCTCCATAGACAGAGTTCCACATATCACTGCAGTCAACACACACACACACACACACACACACACACACACACACACACACACACACACACACACACACACACACACACACACGCTCACACAGACTCTCCCATTACTCGCTGAGGAAAAAGCATCTATGGATTGGAGGGCACTTTAGGAACCTAAGCTCTCTTTAACCGATCATTAAACCTTGACATTAGACAGAGAAGACAGAGAGAAGTGTCAATCAGGGGATTGCAGGTGTAGGATTGGATGACAAGGGAGGAAAGGGTGTGAATCTCTTTCATCTCTCGTTCTTCTCTGAGAAAATAAAAGATAGCTACAGGTGTAGGATCTTCATTTGAACACTCTTTTGTTGCTGAGAATTTTGTTGCTGAGAATTTTCGCGCACCACAGGAAATGCAGATGAGCTTCCTGATTGACATAAATTCACTGAAAACCTGCACACACGTTAACAGCATTAACGGTATTGCACTAGTTTTGTCCAGTTAATATGAAAGGAGGAGATTAGCGGTCTTTCTGATGTACAGCTTCTGACTCCTGAATCAGAGGAGAGGGGGAGTGATTGCTTTCCTAAGCACACACACAGCACATACACACATTTCATGATATTAAACTCACCACTCACACACCCCATTATAACAAACCCTTACATGACATACTTCCATCTGAACTCCCTCACCCCTTACACACACATACCATGTTGACAACTCCCTCACCCCTTACACACACATACCATGTTGACAACTTCCTCACCCCTTACATACACATACCATGATGACAACTCCCTCACCCCTACACATTCTTATACAACTCACTCACTCACACACACATGCACGCACACACACACACACACAAACACACACACACACACACACACACACACACACACACACACACACAGACACACACACACACACACACACACACACACACACACACACACACACACACACACACACACACACACACATAATTCCACAGTCCAGTGATTTCATTCATTAGAACCAATTAGAACATCCAGTCCAGGACAAGAGGAGCTTGGTATATCTTTCCGTCGGGGGGGAGTTGTAATAACCCCTTGTTAACGAGAGTGGTCCACTCCATCTGTGTGTTTTATAGAGGTGAGCAGTACAGTGGAACAGGCTGGTGGGGGGGGGACACATTGCAGTGCATCTTCCCCCGTCAAGGCCATAGGGTTTACTACTGTTCCCATGAATTGCTTTTGATGGAAAGAGAGAAAAGGACATTAAAAGAGAGAGAACATGAGGGCAAGTCTTCTTCCACAGGGAGTATCTAACCATAGTTCTCCTGTGAACTAACCTTGTGATTAGTTTCACACACACACACACACACGCACAAACACGCACGCAACACACACACACACACATTTCCTGCAGCCTGGGAGTAAATTGGAGTGCTTGTTAATGTGTCTGTCTGTGTCACAACCTTTTACATCATTTTCTCCATTAGGTTTTACGAGCCTCAACCATTGTGCTTTCAGACAATACAACCTCCTTTATCCTCTCCTCTCTGGGCTGACAGTGTTTTGATGAGACCGGTATAAAGGAAGGAGGATATTGAACTTCTTTATTGAGGAAATATGTACTTGCACTACCTAATGAACTGTAAGTGTCTGTATCTGTAACTCTAAACTGTACAGTATGACTAAAATGTCCAATGGAAATGAATGATATGTATATGTGATCACCCTGGTATGCAGCTCACTCTTTTGGGCGTTCGACTTTACTCTGTATCGGTTTCTAGTCTCTGTCTCTTCCTCTCTCTCTCTCTCTCTCTCTCTATTTCATCGAACACACACACACCCACTGGGTTCCTCTCGGCAGGAATAATAAATAATAAAAATAAGCCCAGTAGGTGTTGGTATGATAAAGTCAGTTGAAAGTGTGTGTGTTGGTATGATAAAGTCAGTTGAAAGTGTTTGTGTTGGTATGATACAGTGAGTTGAAAGTGTGTGTGTTGGTATGATAAAGTCAGTTGAAAGTGTGTGTGTTGGTATGATACAGTCAGTTGAAAGTGTGTGTGTTGGTATGATAAAGTCAGTTGAAAGTGTGTGTGTTGGTATGATAAAGTCAGTTGAAAGTGTGTGTGTTGGTATGATACAGTCAGTTGAAAGTGTGTGTGTTGGTATGATACAGTGAGTTGAAAGTGTGTGTGTTGGTATGATACAGTGAGTTGAAAGTGTGTGTGTTGGTATGATACAGTGAGTTGAAAGTGTGTGTGTTGGTATGATACAGTCAGTTGAAAGTGTGTGTGTTGGTATGATACAGTGAGTTGAAAGTGTGTGTGTTGGTGGGTTTGAAATGATGCTACTGTGTTCATTATGCTCTGATGTAATATAGGAATATTTTTTGTTGTATGCCAGTATGGGGGAAAATCAAGGCATCGTCAGTGTCTTTGTGAAGAGGACAAGGTCTCCCACTCTAATTATATGGTTCACCAGAGAGAGAGAGAGAGAGAGAGAGAGAGAGAGAGAGAGAGAGAGAGAGAGAGAGAGAGAGAGAGAGAGAGAGAGAGAGAGAGAGAGAGAGAGAGAGAGAGAGAGAGAGAGAGAGAGAGAGAGAGAGAGAGAGAGAGAGAGAGAGAGAGAGAGAGAGAGAGAGAGAGAGAGAGAGAGAGAGAGAGAGAGAGAGAGAGAGAGAGAGAGAGAGAGAGAGAGAGAGAGAGAGAGAGAGAGAGAGAGAGAGAGAGAGAGAGAGAGAGAGAGAGAGAGAGAGAGAGAGAGAGAGAGAGAGGAGAGAGAGAGAGAGAGAGAGAGAGAGAGAGAGAGAGAGAAAGAGAGAGAACGCCCACAAGGTTAGAGGAGACAGAAGCCATGAGAGAGGAGCAGGAGAGGCACTTAGTCACAGACACACAAGACACCTGTCATCAAACAATGCTGCCACCTCGCTCCTCTCCCTTCTCTCTTTATTCCCTTTTTCTCTCTGCCTTCATCTCCCTTTATGAGCTGAGCTGCCGTAAACCCAGAGAAACAGATTGGTTGGCCAGGACTCAGATGCAATCAATTTATCCAAATTATTCAGGTCAGTCAAGCTTTACCTGATATGGGTTGAATATGATTCTAAGATCTGATCCAGCGATCTTGTCTCATCGCTGCAACTAAACAACGGGCTCGGGAGAGGCGAAGGTTGAGTCATGCGTCCTCCGAAACATGACTCGCCAAACCACGCTGCTTAACCAATGTGTCGGAGGAAACATCGTTCAACTGACAACCGAAGTGAGGCTGCAGGCTCCTGGCACGCCACAAGGAGTCTCTCGAGCAAGATAAGCCAACTAAAGCCCCCCTGGCTTAACCCTCCCCTATCCCGGACGACGCTGGGCCAATTGTGCACTTTCTTATGGGACTCCCGGTCACAGCCAGTCAGGGATCAAACCCGGGTCTGTAGTGACGCCTTAGACCACTGCGCCACTCGGGAGGCCCCTGATGTGTAATTCCTATTGGTATCCAGCCAGAGTTAGGCTATCCAACAAGTGAAATTCAGAATGACTGCTAGGGTAGAGAAGATTGAATAATGAGACTACTAAATAATTGAAACTGGAACAACCATCTCATTAAAAATATCAACTACTAACAGATTGGATTAGTTTAGAAAAATGCTATTTATCTATTTGTAGCAGAAAATGTATCAACCATTGAGTGTACATGCAAAGACACAGAAGAGCACCCTGCAGTAGAGCATGCTGGGAAATATAATATGGTTCAATGTAGAACTCTTCTTGCCTTCCAAAGAATCATCAAAGAATCCTTTTTTCCAAAAATAGTTCTTAGGATGTTAACGGTTCTAGGAAGATGGTTCTAAAAATGGTTCTTCAGATGGTTCTTTCCCTCCGCAAAGATCCCTTTTGGAACCTTTTTTTCTGAGTGTAGAGAGGTACAGCAGAGTACAGTACACATTGTTGACTCTCATTTAGAGATCCTAATACCATCAGAAGCAGTATCTGACTCCAGCGGTTAGGTCATGACCCCTACAGAGGTACCAGGAGGGGTCACACACACCACGGGCCAATTAGTCACATCAAAGATGAGAGGATTAGAGAATCCTTTTCCAAGGACTGCGTAAGAGAGAGGGGGGGGGGGGGACTAGGGAATGGTGCTGTCCTCCTAAAAACACTGACATCATTGAAGAAAATAAGGACATGCATGTACATTCTAGTTTTTGTCCTCCTACTCTTCTGGCCCATCCCTGCTTTCTCTCATATCCTGCTCTCCTCTTCTCCTGTTCCCTCCATCCTGTTCTTTGTCTTGAGACAGCGTCATCCTCCCATCCTCCCCTTCGTTCGTCTGGCTACAGTATGACTTTGAGTTTGGATAACGTACCAGATGAGGGCTTAATGGAAAAGAAAAACTGACATTTAAATGCTGTGCCTGCCTCTTTGTCTCTACCTTGAGCAGGGCCACTCTGTCTGTCTATCTGCCACAACCACTAAGCCCTCAGATCACCAGCTGATCCCTGGGAACCCAGACAGGAAGCAGGGTTTAACGTGAAATATTACAGTTAGGGGCCGGTTGCACCTGTCTCTTTTTAAAGAGAGGCGGAATAAATATCCGAAATCAGAGGAGAAATGTTAAACCGCCATATTGTCTCTGTAATCCAGTGTCTTACGCCTGTTATGAACCTGTAGCTTTGGTCTACCTTCATTCCCTATGTCAACCTAAGTCACCTTATGTCATCAACATGTCACCGTTATGTAGCTCAGGGTGTCTCTGACCCTGTCTCTGATTGGAGTGATAGGTCAGCCATGGCAGACGTACTGTGGCTCAGGACAGACAGTCTTACCACAGGGCCTTACTGTTGTATAATACTGCTATTTTCTTTCTAATGATTGACAAGTGGCTGTCCTAACAAGTTATTGCCCACTGCAGACATACTGCCCGTGGAAACGCACGAAATATTGTCATTGTCACACACACACATGCAAATACACACTCTCTCATACTCTCTCATACACACTCACACACACACCCAGCGAGATATCAGCGGTCGTCCAGTGTGGCTGCTGTAATTGGGGAGACAAGAGGTTGCAGGTCTGTGCTCAGTACAGTGTTGATGGCTGGCTGCTGTAGGCAGAGGACTGTCGACGGGAGAGTCAGGCCGAATTATCATCATGTACAGAAGCATGTTTCTCCCTTCATACCTCTGCCCTGGGAGACAGCAAAGGACAGGGGGAGGATAGAGGGGGAGGAGGGGAGGGGAGAGGGGGAGGGGAGGAAGGGTGGAGAGAGGGGGAGGAGGGGAGGAGAGAGGGAGGGGAGGAGAGAGGGTGAGGAGTGGAGGAGAGAGGGGAATGAAGGGTGGAGAGGGGGGAGGAGGGGAGGAGAGAGCGGGAGGAGGGGAGGAGAGAGGGGAAGGAAGGGTGGAGAGAGGGGGAGGAGGGGAGGAGAGAGGGGAAGGAAGGGTGGAGAGAGGGGGAGGAGGGGAGGAGAGGGGGAGGAAGGGTGGAGAGAGGGGGAGGAAGGGAGGAAGGGAGGAGAGAGGGGAGGAGGGGTGGAGAGAGGGGGAGGAGGGGAGGAGAGAGGGGAAGGAAGGGTGGAGAGAGGGATGAGATGTTGACAGAGGATGCTGCGTCGGTAACTCTGACAACTCTTGCTGGTATCGACTATTGTATCAGGAGTGAGGGTACTTACCGTGCGCGTTTGTTTGTACGTACAGTACTGTACTTACTTGCTTGTGTGAGTACCTGGTTGTGTGTGTGTGCGTACCTGTCTGTGTGCGTGCGTGTGTGAGTGCGCATGTGTGTGTATGGAATAGTTCAGTCGTAGGCAGTAAAATAGCTTTATGTTAATTGGATTAAAGCTTATTAATGGTCTCAACACTGGGGAGATGATTAGGGTTGGTATGTGTGTCGAGATTCATTTTAATGCATCCTAGATAATCGTACGGTACGCTTATTAATTTTTTTTGTGTGTGTGTGTGTGTGTGTGTGTGTGTGTGTGTATCGATGCAGGGGAAGGCAGGGGATGGTGATAAAGCACACCTCTTTCTCTACCCCTTTTTCCTTCACTCTTTCTCTCATCCACCTGTCTCCCTGTCACCTTCCAATACACACACACACACACACACACACACACACACACACACACACACACACACACACACACACACCACAAGTGTCTCTGGCACAGGCTAAAAATAGAAGACTGGACCCATCTCAATGGTTTGGTGTCAGTGTAGAAAACTGTGAGTTGGAGGGACTGAGAGATACACTAGTTCAGGTATTCACAAACTGGGATACGCAATGCCATCGGGGGTACGCCAAATAAAAATGTTCTTCACATTTTTGAAACAGTCCATTTATTTTTTCCAACGGGGCTGTACATTTGGGTGAGGTTGTTTTCTCGCCTAAGTATCCTCGTTTCACTGCCAAAAATACATTTAAACCGTCTAGTGTTCAGCGAAATAACAACCCAATGTCAAATACAGGCAGCCTAGTCAAATAAATAACGTCCAATCACATTAACCGTTACTCTCTGGCGTGAATACCATTAAGGGTCCATATGTATCCAAACGTAGCTGCTGCTCATTCCGTTTGCTCGAAATGTTATAAATGGTTTAAAAAAGTAAGCCCGTGTCCATAGAGACACAGACCAGCTCTACTGGTAGTACTGCTACTACCAGCAGTACTAAACCTGCACCTGTCGATGACACAAGTTCTTCTGCTTCCACAAGCACATCCAATGCTAGCATCAGTAATTCTACATTTGTTGTTAGCCCAGCTAGCATGGACATGAAGAGCTACTGCCCCCTTCCCCGGGAAATCACCGAACAACAGACAGGGACGTTGGACCATCGAAGAGGCGCAAATATGATGAGAACTACATTGATTTGTGGTTCACTTATATTGGGAGTAGTGCCTTTCCTCAGCCACAGTGTGTTATATGTGCAAAAGTACTATCTCACAACTCGATGAAACCTTCACTCTTGCACAGACATTTAGAAACAAAACATGCCAACTTGAAAAATAAGCCGGTGGAGTTTTTTGAGCGAGAATTAAGACTTAATAAGAAGTGGCTGGAAACATCTTATATTGTGAGCTACCGAGTGGCTAGGACAGGCAAGCCCCATACTATTGTGGAGGACTTCATTCTTCCTGCTGCTGCAGAAATAGCTGGGACAATGCTGGGGGAAAAGGCCAAAAAAACTATACAGACAATGCCTTCATCAAACAACACTGTTTCACAATGCATCAGTGACATGACAGGAGATGTTTTGAGACAATTACTGTGACATTTTCATTTGTCTGACCGCTTGTCTCACACGACTGGCCTATCTGGGCGGTGTTTTTCTTGCCTGAATGATCTGAATCTAGGATTACAGGGAGTCTCTGCAACTATATTCAATGTGTGGGACAAAATTGAGGCTATGATTAAGAAGTTGGAGCTCTTCTCTGTCTGCATTAACAGGGACAACACACAGTTTTTATCAATCATTGTATGATTTTTTGTTTGCAAATGAACTCAGGCTTACAGGCAATGCCAAATGTGATATAGCGAAGGGCCTGAGTGAGTTGAGTGCGCGATTACGCAGGTACTTTCCCGGATGACACAAACAACTGAATCCGTTATCCATTTCATGCCCTGCCTCCAGTCAACTTTCCGATATCTGAACAAGAGAGCCTCATCGAAATTGCAACAAGCGGTTCTGGAAAAATTGAATTTAATCAGAAGCCACTGCCAGTTGTTTGTTCTCAGAGTATCCTGCCTTGGCAAATCACACTGTTAAAACACTGGTTCCCTTTGCAACCATGTACCTATGTGAGAGTGGATTCTCGGCCCTCACTAGCATGAAAACTAAATACAGGCACAGACTGTGTGTGGAAAAGGATTTAAGACTGAGATTCTCTCCAATACAACCAAACATTGCAGAGTTATGTGCATCCTTTCAAGCACACCCTTCTCGTTAACCTGTGGTATGGGCAGCAATACGAGACAGCGCAGAGAAGCAGGGGGAAATGTTAAAGCCGTGTTTTGACATGCATGAGACGTGCTTTGATAATTAAACCGATTAAACCAAATAAACCGAATAAAGTTAGGAATTTCCATTCGACACAGGACTCGGGATTTGGGGTTTATTTTGGGTTTCAGTGGCATTGGGATGACAGGAAAGTAGCCTGGGCTCTATATAAGGCTACATAAGGCTACTACGTGAGTCAATAGATAAAGAATACACTTGATTTAGGCTACATTATTGCATGCTAAATGTTTCTGATCATTGTTACAATAGATGAGCAAACAAATAAATGAGCTACATCTTCCACTTGTCCAGCCAGAGGTCAATTAACCAAATATACAGACAGAGATTCAGTAAAACTAAATCACATTGACTGATTATCAGACAAGTCATAGGCTTTTGGTCGGGAGTACGACAGGCTAATACACGAGTGAAGAGCAAAATCCACTTGTATAACATGCTAGCAAAATGTTCTGCTAAGCTAATATACGAGCCATCTAAAATAAAGATGATCGTTAGCAGTCACCTCAATTTAGCTACCATTTCCCCCAGCCTAATTGTTACCATATATCCAAATGGAGATTCAGTGAAAACAAATATCTGACATTGATTGATTTATCAAGAGGAGTCCCCCACGCTTGTCTCAAAGCAGCGCGATGGCGCTGTCCCAATGAAAACGGCCCTGAAATGAGCATCTAGACGACCACACATGACTATTACTTGAAATTAGTATAACAGTTATATCCAACCTGATTGGATAATGTACTTTCTGATTTTTTTTTTTTGCCAATCTGCTGCTGCACATGTTGTGTATTTTGTGGAATTGCATGAGCACAACATTGGGGGAAAGTGTTGTTGGGGAAAGGGTCTTGTCATTACATTTTTTCAGATCATGTGAAGAGTGTTCCTGGATCCCGGTTACCCGTCTTAATCCCTGCTGTAGATATAATAGATTTAACAGTCAATAGGTATAACACCACCCACTCATTATTGAACAAGACTGGACACACAAACACACAAGCAAAGCAGACAAGTTTGATTGCTAGTCTAGACTGAAACCCAGATGGACAGACAAACAGAGTGACATAAACACTATGGTGCCGTGTCCCCTGGTTAAGCCAGAGGAGCAGAGACAGAGCATGTTTTCAATTACAGCTCCCTCCATCTCTCCTCTCCTCTCTACGCTAACACTGGATTAGGACCATGGTATGTCTGACATAGCCCTGTTACGTCAACTCAGACTAGGAGAGAGAAATCCCCATACTGCCGCTGCACTCCTCTCCTCTACTCCTCGCTGTGTGTGTGTGTGTGTGTGTGTGTGTGTGTGTGTGTGTGTGTGTGTGTGTGTGTGTGTGTGTGTGTGTGTGTGTGTGTGTGTGTGTGTGTGTGTGTGTGTGTGTGTGTGTGTGTGTGAACATCTGTTCTCGCCATCCAGGGAGAGACAATGTCTAGGTTTTGATTTGTGTGAGTGGGAAGGCTTATCACTAACACAGCAACATGCTGCACTGTTACACACAGTCAGGTACACACGTTGACGTGATGTCCCCAGGTAGCCTCGGTAATGTTACCCTCTCATTACCCTCCATCATTCTGGAGGTAATGTGTCAATCCATCATTCTCTCCTTTCTTTCTTTTCTTCCCTCTCTACTGTGAGTGTTAATGTAAGAGAGAGAGAAGAGAGAACATAGCGATTAGACCAAACTGCCCAGGGGTTCTACTTACTGTGGACCCTAATTGTGTGTGTGTGTGTGTGTGTGTGTGTGTGTGTGTGTGTGTGTGTGTGTGTGTGTGTGTGTGTGTGTGTGTGTGTGTGTGTGTGTGTGTGTGTGTGTGTGTGTGTGTGTGTGTGTGTGTGTGTGTGTGTGTGTGTTGGCTAATCCCCACAAAGAAAAAGTCTATTTTAGAGGTTAGGTTTATGGATAGAATTAGGTTTGGGGTTAAGGTTAGGGTTAGGGGTTAGGTTTAAGGTTAGGGGTTAGGGAAAATAGGATTTTAATGAATGGGAATCAATTGTTTGATCCCCACAAGGATAGTAAAAAAAAAAGTGTGTGCGTGCGTGTGTCTGTTCATGTCAGGATCCAGTAGTGTTAGGTTGACATGGTTTAGTGCTAAATGGGCCGTCCTTCCTCTGTCAGCCAGACAAATAAAGGGAGAGAGGGGTAACTATTTATGACCACTGTACTAGCAGAGATAGGAAGAGAATGGAGACAGCTAAGAATAAGAGGATGAACCCCTTTGTAACTAATACTCCATATCCTTCAACACAGATCTCCAGTTCCAGGGGTATAGTTCCAGTATACAATATAGAATTACTCCACAGGGCAGAAAGCTTATGGGTTCATAGTATCTAATTCACTTCTAACACACTACATCTGAGAGAAGTTCAGCATGGACTCAACAGTGTGTAGTCTGTGGTGCTATACCTGATAGATAATAATAATAAATATAGATAGATGATAGATAATAATAAATAAAGGTAAAATAAAATAAATAAATAAATAGATGGACTGTGGACAAATGCATGGTGTGTGTATCTTTCCTCTTCCTGTCTCTACCACTGGGCCAGACAGTTCTGATAGATGCCCAGCGTATGGACTCTGGCCAGCGGGAAGGCTCTGGGCATATGTTCTACCTCAGCCCCCCAAAATTCAGATCAGACACCTCCTTTTTCTTCTCCTCTTTAGCTCTCTCCTTGTGAAGCAGAGCTTGATGGGTAGGTGAGAGAGAGAGAGAGAGCGAGAGATAGAGAAGAGAGGGAGAGAGGGAGGGAGAGAGATAGAGGGAGAGAGGGAGGGAGAGAGAATGGAGGAGAGAGAGAGAGAGAGAGAGTAGTAGAGAGCAAGAGGAGTAGAAAGATAGTGAGAGAGAAAGTAGGAGAGAGAGAAGAAAGAGGAGAGAGAGAGAGAACAGTCTGCAGCACCCGGCCTCACCCTACTAGAATCTGAAGTCAAATGTCTACTGTTTGCTGTTTGCTGATGATCTGGTGCTTCTGTCCCCAACCAAGGAGGGCCTACAGCATCACCTAGACCTACTGCACAGATTCTGTCAGACCTGGGCCATGACAGTAAATCTCAGTAAGACAAAAATAATGGTGTTCCAAAAAAGGTCCAGTTGCCAGAACCACAAATACAAAGTCCATCTAGACACCGTTGCCCAAGAGCACACAAAAAACTATACATGCTGTACCTCGGCCTAAACATCAGCACCACAGGTAACATCCACAAAGCAGTGAACGATCTGAGAGACAAGGCAAGAAGGGCCTTCTATGCTATCGAAAGGACATAAAGGACATCAAATTTGACATACCAATTAGGATCTGGCTAAAAATAATTGAGTCAGTTATAGAACCCATTGCCCTTCATGGTTGTGAGGTCTGGGGTCTGCTCACCAACCAAGAAATCACAGAATGGGACAAACACCAAATTGAGACTCCGCATGCAGAATTCTGCGAACATATCCTCCGCTTACAATGTAAAACACCAAATATGGCATACAGAGCAGAATTAGGCCGATACCCGCTAATTATCAAAATCCAGAAAATAGCCATTCAATTCTGCAACCACCTAAAAGGAAGTGATTCCCAAACCTTCCATAACAAAGCCATCACCTACAGAGAAATTAACCTGGAGAAGAGCCCCCTAAGCAAGCTGGTCCTGGAGCTCTGTTCACAAACACAAACCGACCCCACAGAGCCCCAGGACAGCAAACTAGACCTAACCAAATCATGAGAAAATAAAAATATCATTACTTGACACATTGGAAAGAATTTACAAAAAAAACTGAGCAAACTCAAATGCTATTTGGCCCTAAACAGTGAGTACACAGTTGCAGAATACCGTGACTGACCCAAAATTAAGGAAATCTATGACTACAGTATGTACAAACTCAGTGAGAATAGCCTTGCTATTGAGAAAGGCCGCCGAAGGCAGACCTGGCTCTCAAGAGAAGACGGGCTATGTGCACACTGCCCACAAATTAGAGACACATATTTCCCTCAGACCCACAATGAATTTGAAAACTTTGAATTTGAAAATCCAATTTTGATGAACTCCCATATCTATTGGGGGCAAGAAAACATTGTGACCTGTTGCCACAAGAAGAAGATACACCTATATTTATGTTCGCTTGGGTTCTTACACTATTTGTGTCCCCTTTATTTAACTAGGCAAGTCAGGGGAACAGGGGGTTACCTGCCTTGTTCATGGGCAGAATGACAGATTTTTAGCTTGTCAGCTTGAGGGTTTGACCCAGCAAACTTTTGGTTACTGGCCCAACGCTCGAACACTCTAACGCTCTAACCACTAGGCTACCTGCCGCCCCGTTTGCACATCATTACAACACGGTATATAGACATAATGTGACATTTGAAACGTCTTTATTCTTTTAGAACTTTTGTGAGTTTACTGTTCATTTGTTTTTGTTTATTTCACTTTTGTTTGTCTTTTTCACTTGCTTTGACAATGTAGACACGTTTCCCATGCCAATGAAGCCCTTAATTTGAATTGAGAGGCAGAGAGAGCGAGGCTGAGAGAGAGAGAGACAGAGAGAGGAGGTGACACGGCTCGGGACGAGACCCAGATACAGGAGGCAGACAGTTGGAATCTCAGATGTTTATTACGAAACAGGGGGCAGGCAAAACAGCAGGTCAAGGGCAGGCAGAGGTCAGTAATCCAAGACAGCGTCATTCAGGGACAGAACGGCAGGCAGGCTCAGGGTCAGGGCAGGCAGAATGGTCAGAACTGGGAGGACTAGAAAACAGAAACTAGAGATACGGGAAAACACACTGGTAAGTCTTGACAAGATGAACTGGAAAATGGGAGACACCTGGTGGAGGGTGGAGACAAGCACAAGACTGATGAAACAGATCAGGGTGTGCCAGGAGGGGAGGGAGAGAGAGAGACAGCGAGGTAGAGAGAGGAATGGAGCTCTGTACAAGGTACAAGGTCAGTGGGTATGTAGAAAGAGCTCTGTTCCATTTCAAACCAAGCTGCTCACACCACATAACCCTCACTCAGTGTTCACTGGCCCGATATGGACACACACACACATTTAGCCTCTAATTCACTCAGAACTAGTCAGGGGGAGCAGTTCTGTCACATTCTGTCTCTGCTGCCAGGCCCGTCTCTATGTCAGGATGTGGGAGCAGATGAACTTTCCAGATCAGTGCACCATGAGCCCATGGCCAGGGAAAAAATGATTGGATTTACCCACCATGTGGCGTCAGAACACCTCAGAGACACATACACATGTACACACACGCACACACACACACTATCCATTGCATCATTGATTCTTAGTTTAGCTCAGCTCACCTCACAGTTCATTGATTCCAACCACACACATCCGCTGTGCACCAGCTGCAATATGACTGATCTTGTACCTGTTGTGACCTCGTCCTCACAGCCAGGCAGTGTGTGATGCATGACAATGCAACTGATCCAGGGACAGCCTGTTTTCGTTGACGTCTGTGATCTTTCCCCTTGGTCAGGCACATTTGACATTGGTGACATTGAGCTGAAAGGACGTTATAATGCAGGTCATTAGCAGGCAGCTTGTATGCTTATAATGAAATGTAATTCCCATGTTTGTATACAGCGGCTTATAATGTTTGGAAATGTAGGCTTATTGAATAAACTGTGAATGTTCTGTTGCGTTATTCCCATAGACTTTCACAAGCACGGCCAGACAGGGCCAGATTGGGATGGATTTATCAGGCTTTAAAGTGCAGAGTTCAGAGTGCAGCTATTTTTGTTGTGTTTATGGGGACCTTATGTAACCAAGAAGTGTGTGTATGTATGTATGCATGGGTATGTATGGGTGTGTGTGTGTGCACGCGTGTGTGTGCGCGAATGTGTTTGCCTCTGCGGGTTCGTTGTTCAACTGAGACCAGCTTTGGCCCTCTTACAAGAGATGATGCAGCCAAAAGGCCTTTAGTGGCAAGCTAATCACCATGTCTGATCCCATAGCACTCCAGCCAAACAAATGCATGATAATCCTACTAACACACACACACACACACACACACACACACACACACACCACCCAAAGTTTAGCTCTTACAGGTTTCTACTGATCTTTTCCGTAAGGTAAGACATTGACCTTTAGGAAACCCTACCATCTTCCTCCCTGATCCCCAGGTCCCCTGGTGTGTTTGGGCCGTGTTACCCAGGTGGTTGTCAGGTGTGTGTTCCAGGGAAAGCAGGCGAGGTGATGTAACACCATGTTCTATAACACTGAAGAACACCTCTGACATTCCCAGGGCAGTCACCAAGGCCAGGGTATCATAATCCAGGGTCTGGTTCCAAACACAGACGACCCGCCAACCTGCAATGATCTGTCTCATTGTTTGATCAAGGCCCCCACTCCCCCACATGGTGCAGCAACCCACCAGTGATGGGGAAACACAATTCTTTGCCCCGATATGTCTCCCAGATATCTCCCAGTGTTACCAGAGAGATACCATGGGATCGTCAGTGTCCGTTTGAGACTTTTAAACAAGCTACGGCTGTGCTACATTCTGTCTTCAGCCTACGTCTCAGTCTGGCCCATTTAGATAAAAGCAGAGCGACATCATGGTGTGGTTGAAGAAATGCCATACGGTCATGTTTCTTCATTCTATTACAGCACTTGACTGTGTGTGTGTGTGTGTGTGTGTGTGTGTGTGTGTGTGTGTGTGTGTGTGTGTGTGTGTGCAGACTACCTTTGAGGATTTCTCCTCTTCTTTTGTGACACACAGGCGCTCTGTTTAGCTGCTGCCTAGACAGTAAGGTATCAGCTTGCCAGACAATACATTGGCACTCCTCTCCTGCCTGCTTCCTATTTCTCTTTCTTTAACCAATCTCTTTTTTCCCTTTCTCTGAAACAGCAGTCCCAAGTGATTCTTCCTAGAAGAATGCAGCTTCATGCCAGATAGGATCATATGACAATTACTAAGCAAGACCTACCTCTTACTTCCCATTCATCCTCCCCAACACCATCACCATCATGACCTAACTGACAGCCCTGTGGATTGACAGTCTGCAGAGGGTAGTTTCCATTGACTGAGTCAGTGCACTGTACATGGTGTGTAGGTTTCAGTGACAGTATTCATGGACCCCTGATACTATCCGTGTGTAACCCCATCCCTGGGGCCTATAGGAGGAGATTTTCCGTGTGTGTGTGTGTGTGTGTGTGTGTGTGTGTGTGTGTGTGTGTGTGTGTGTGTGTGTGTGTGTGTGTGTGTGTGTGTGTGCTAAATGGGTCAGACGTTTGTGACAAATCTGAGTAGACAAAGTGACATTGATGAATGAGATCTTATCAGGGACGAACAGGCATTGTATCATGCTACGGAGGAAATGTCTAGTAGGGCCGTATGTTTGGCCATCACACACACACACAGACCGCAATGACGCAGGCACATACATACACACATACACAGTCACACACACTGACATAATCCCATGTTATACTCCCTCGCTTTGTATTTCGCCCGGAGATTGGAGTTCATCAGAAAAGGGTGTGAATTGATGGGCCTTGTAAAATACCCAGCCAGCCACATTGATCTGAGTCAATCCCAGATGTCATTTGTGCTCTGTGAGACAACCTTGGAGGCCATAGGAGCAGACCCCTAAACTAACAGACAGGGTTAGGTTGTTATTGTAGGAGGCAATCTGCTCCCAAGACTACTCACATAGATTGTATTTAGCCTGTAATAGTCGATTGTCTTCGTGTGTGTGTGTGTGTGTGTGTGTGTGTGTGTGTGTGTGTGTGTGCAGACTACCTTTGAGGATTTCTCCTCTTCTTTTGTGACACACAGGCGCTCTGTTTAGCTGCTGCCTAGACAGTAAGGTAAATGGGTCAGAGTGTACTGTATTTTTACAATCACAGCACGTGTAATGAGGCTGTCAGACTGTCTTTAAAGGTAAATGATGATGAAAGCAGACATCCTGGGCACCAAGTAATCACAGAACTCTATGAGACAGACACACACACACACACACGCACACACACACACACACACACAAACACACACACACACCTTACAGATGTTAACCAGCGGGATCTAATCATGGTATACACACAACACACACCTTGCAACCTGAAGATGATGGTGATGGATGGATGACACATCACCCTTGGGGAGGACACACGTGAGCAGGAAGTGGGGGAGGACATTACCAAGCTCTTCCTGCTCTTCGTTGGGTTTCACTGGGGCCTCATTTAAACACTGCTACTCGCCTTGGTCGATATCATCTATCGATCGACACCCACCCCACCCAGGCAGGTCAGCTGGCATGCGTCTTCCTGGCGATCGACAGGCCAGAGGGAGAGACGGGATAGCTAACAGTCGCTGACCTGGAGGAGAATAATTAGCTAGCTGAGGAAAAGCATCCAACATGGAATAATCCATACCGTTGTTCTGTTCAAACACAGTATGGAACGAGTCCGAAAGACGTACTTCAGTCAGGGAGGATTACAATGGTACGACAGAACCATGTTGTTTACCCATCCATATACAGGTAACTGCCAAAATAAAGGAAACACCAGCATAGTGTCTTAATAGGGCGTTGGGCCACCGGCAACCAGAACAGATTCAGTGCACAGGTTCAACAAGTGTCTGGAAGTCTATTGGGGTGATGCGACACTATTCTTTCACGCAAAATGTCATAAATAGTGGTGGAAAACGCTGTCTCAAGCTCCGCTCCAGATTCTCCCACAAGTGTTCAGTTGGGTTGAGATCTGATGACTGAGATGGCTATGGCATATGGTTTGCATTGTTTTCATGCTCAACCCATTATATATATTAAAACATTTTCTTGTGCATTTTGCTATTTTGCTATTTGCCTCATGACTCCTGCGTGCTTTGTTGACTATGAAGTTTCTTGTTTACCCAACCGTGGGACAGACTATGTTTGTTCCCACACTTGTGACTCTGACTCTCTATTGGTTACACAGACTTCTGGCCTCCCATCCTATTCTAACCACCTCTCGTCGGCTTTGTATCCATGTTACCTGATGAAATTGCTGCACAGTATGATCTTGTTGCCATCTAATGCACATTCAGATGTCATAAATCAGCACTGCAGGGCTCTCGCTGTCCTCTGCCGTGCCTTGATTGTATTACTGCTGATGATATCTGGAAATGTGCATGTACACCCTTGCCCATCTACTGTTGCCAGCCCCAATTCTGACTTGTGCTCTGATATCTGCTTCACTGATTTCTGCTCACGTAAAAGCCTGGGTTTTCTGCACGTTAACACTAGAAGCTTGTTACCTAAAATGGATAACATGAAAGTGTGGGTTCACAGCTCCAATCCAGATGTGTTGGTCATTACTGAGACGTGATTAAGGAAGAGTGTTTTGAATACTGATGTTAACCTTTCTGGTTCTAACCTTTTTCAGGCAAGACAGATCTTCCGAAGGTGGAGGAGTGACAGTCTTTACCAAGGATCACCTTCAGTGCTCGGTTGTCTCCGCCAAGTCTGTCCCCAAACAATTTGATTTGCTGGTTTTAAGCATTAAACTTTCAAATAGCTCTTTGTTGACTGTTGCTGGGTTATATCGTCCTCCATCAGCACCGGCCTGTACCCTACCCTAAGCTCTCTCTAGGCCCCTTTACACTAAGTCTGAATTTGTCCAGCTAGGTGACCTAAACTTAATATAAGGGCACTGGGCAAGACCCAAATGCAGACACAGGAGGAAGATGGTTAGAGTCTCTGATATTTATTATAATCCAAGGGTCAGGCAAGAGATACCTCCACATACAACACCCGTTCTGCCAGTCACATTCTGTAAAAGGAACCCAAAGCACACACATCCCTGGGTCGCTCGTCTTTTCAGTTTGCTGCAGCTAGCGACTGGAACGAGCTGCAACAAACACTCAAACTGGACAGCTTTATCTCAATCTCTTCATTCAAAGACTCAGTCAAGGACACTCTTACTGACAGCTGTGGCTTGTTGTTGTGCTTTGTGTGATGTATTGTTGTCTCTACTGTCTTGCCCTTTCTGCTGTTGTCTGTGCCCAATAATGTTTGTACCATGTTTTGTGCTGCTACCATGTTGTTGTCATGTTGTTGCTACCATGCTGTGTTGTCATGTGTTGCTGTCATGCTATGTTGTTGTCTTAGGTCTCTCTTTATGTAGTGTTGTCTCTCTTGTCGTGATGTGTGCCTCCGTCCCCACAGTAGGCCTTTTATCTTTCGGTAAGCCGTCATTGTAAATAAGAATTTGTTCTGAACTGACTTGCCTAGTTAAATATAGGTTAAATAACTTTTTTTTTAAAATAAAACCATTCAGTGACCACTCGTGCCCTGTGGATGGGGATATTCTCATCCTATGGGAGCATAGCCATGGAAGCCAGCATTTTTTATTAATCACCCTAAGCATGATGGGATGTTAATTGCTTAATTAACTCAGGAACCACACCTGTGTGGAAGCCACTGCATTCAATGTACTTTGTATCCCTCATTTACTCAGGTGTTTCCATTATTTTGGCAGTTAACTGTAAATACCCCCCTATCTGTCATCCGGTGTGTCTATACTAGGACATTGGACTTGGATAAAAATCTACCACTGATTGACGTCATTCTATACATAGATATGCCTGCTGCTGTTCAAATTGATTCCCTGAGGTGACCAAATGTGAGCTACCTGAGGGAGTGATGGCAGGAGTCAGAGGAGACAAATGACTCGTGTGGAACAATGACAGAGCTCCCAGGTAGTCCCACAGGGGACAGATAGGGACATGGTGGAGCTGCAGTGTAGGAGCATAGTGTTCAGCTCTGTGTCAGGGTGTTGGGAGAGTCACTTACTTGCTGGTTCTTTCTTTCTTTACCTTTCCGTCTATCTACCCCCTGCCATATCTTTCTCTCTTCTCTCTCTCCTTCTATCACTCTCTCTGGATCTGTTTCTACATTTCTCTCCATATGTCTCTTTTTATTTATCTCGTTCTTGATCTTCATCGTGTCTCTCTCTCTTCCATGTTCTCTTTCTTACCCTCTTTCTCTCTCTCCTTGTAGGTTTTCCACTAAGAGCCCTGTGCTTAGCAGGTTGTTCACACAGGCAGTGCACCAGTAACCTCCAGCAGGCTACCCTTCATCCCTATTGACAGAGAGCTGTCCCTGGTGATAAAGTAATAGTCCACACAACATTCCATTAACACTCTACCACACCTGGCAGAGACACTTCATGGTGGCCATTTTGGGTCTGGAGCCACAGTTTCTCGGCTGTGGTTGAGTTGTCAGTGGGTTTTTGATCGACCGGATGAGAGATGAAGTGGTTAGCGCAGGCAGTATTCTTGGGCTCTGTAAATTGGCACCATTGGCTATAGTAGCACAGGGCTTTTACCCAGCACTGCTAAGATTATTGGTCCGTAGAAAAATAGAGGGGAGTTATTACACTCAGCTACCAGACAGCATAGATCACTATTATCTCAATGAATGACAATGTAAGTAAATGGATTTGTTGTCAGTTTTATGAATGGGAACTGGTTGCGTGTGTGTGTGTGTGTGTGTGTGTGTGTGTGTGTGTGTGTGTGTGTGTGTGTGTGTGTGTGTGTGTGTGTGTGTGTGTGTGTGTGTGTGTGTGTGTGTGTGTGTGTGTGTGTGTGTGTGTGTGTGTGTGTGTGTGTGTGTGTGTGTGTGTGTATCGAGTGGTCTGGCCTCATTGATGTTCTGAGGTGTGGTCTGAAGGGTTGCTATTAACAACAAGTCCTTACTGCAATGCTCTATAATATTTTCAAAATAAAACTGATTTATATTTAGTGTGGCATACCAACCAATCTCACCCATCTTCTCTGAAGAGTTTGTTTTATATGGAAACCTACCTGTTCTCCACGGATGAGAGTAAAGGAGGATGAGAGGAAGGGAGGATGAGAGAAAAGGAGGATGTGAGAAAAGGAGGATGTGAGGAAAGAAGGCTGAGAAAAAGGGATGATGAGGGGTCACATTAGGGCTGTTGCTGTGACCGCATTACCGCCACACATGGCAGTCACCAGTCATGACCTAGTCAAATTCCCTGTGACCATTGGTCATGGAAATCCCATTCAAATCAACGCAAATGAATGGGGCTGATGGGTAGACTACTAAACTGGCTAATGTCCCTCGCTAATGGCCTGGTACTCAGCACGTAATTGTCCCTCTAATCACTCTATAAACACTGAATACTCTGAATGATAAATACATTTTTTAAATGGACAAAAGGACAACAAGACCTGTCCCCTTATGGACCAGGACCGATCCAAGTGAGGGAAGCAACAGCAAAGCCAATTGTTTTGCTACTTTATTAAACCGGAGGCATGGAGAGGGTGCTTCAATTTGATTTGAGAGAGAGAGAGGGGGGGGGGGGGGTCACAGAGCAAGCAGTTGTAGGCTACTAGGGAGTGGAGCTCAGAGCACCGAAGCAGCTCGCGCTAGACTAACTTCTTGCTAGTTATTTATCATCCCATCTGATTACAGAGTACTACCTGTCTTGACTGAATCAAATCGAGAGAAGCTAGGCTAACTAGGCTAATTGAGGCTAGCCATAAGGACTTCTCATCATCCTACAGTTATCCTACACATAACAACTCCATTCAGATTATAGTGTAAATAGCAGCCTACCTGTTGGCTTTTGGTCGTTGTAGCCTTTCTTTCTCATTTCACTTTTAATTCTGTCATTTTCCATTGATTAAATATGCCACATAAGCAGAGCAGCAATGCAATTGTCTCTCTCTAAGTAAAGATCAGAGCACATGCCTTTTTTCCCATGTCATCAATATAGAGTCTCAACTAAATAAATAATGGATTTTATTGTGATGCTGTGGGCTATATTAAATTGATTTTTTTCAAACATTTTAAAATGTAGATGTTCCTCAGGCGCAGAAGCCCAGAGATGCTAAACATGTTTATGTTAATTAACGGTCAATTACCGTGAGACCGGCAGCATTTCCATAACTATTACCGGCTGAAAAAATGTAATGACTGCCAAAGCCCAAGGTCCCGTGCCGGTTAAAGAAAGAATGTAGAAGAGGAGAGGGTAGAGGTGATGCCTGTCGTGGGACGAACCAGATTTCCTCTGGGTTTAATGTAGGTTTCAACTCTTTTCCTTTAGCTGACTCTCTCTGCTTTTCATAAGCAGGTGAGTCTGCCAGTCTGCCAGTCTGCACGGCCTCATTTGAACAGAATGTGTGCGTGCGCACGCTTGTTTAGTCGATTACTTGTATAGTTCACTTTTCAGTCTAACTCCACTCTGAGTGACTACACTTCATTATTATGTTGGTTAAGTTTAGCACAGCAAAGACGCTTCAGACTTCATTAAAACGGAGACATCTCACTCCCCCTTAGATAAAATATGTAGCCCTTTCTCCTTAATTGCTTTTTGGGCCCTGGGTTCCTTGAAGGCAGCCCTGGGTTCCTCTTTCTATCTCTTCCGCTGTTTCACTTTCTCTCAATCTCCCTCTTTTTCACTCTCTCTCTCTCTCTCTCTCTCTGTTGCTCTCCCTCTTTCTCTCTCTCTTTCTCCCCATCCCTCACTTTTTCTCTAACTCCCTCTGTCTCGCTGTCTCTCTCTCTCTACCTACCCCCTTTTCCTCCAACCCCCCCCCCCCCCCCCCACCCCACCCTGTCTCTCCCTGTCTCTCTTTCTCTCTGGGGTAGTAAGGGTCAAGAGCTGTGCTGGCTCTTTTAATTGAAGTGTGGGTTTGTAATTAAGCCGAGGTAAGATGGAGGTGTGGTATTATCTGGAAGATGAGGACAGAGAAGTGAGCAGATAGCTTTATAGGTAGGTAGGGAGGGTTCTTATCAGGGGCATAGAGGCTGTTCTTCAGAAGCGAGGGAGTAATTATGTTGGGAGGAAGAGGAGGGGGGAGGTGTAAAGAGCACATGCTCAATCTACCAGATAAGTGTGGTATCTAGTGTTCTAACACTGTTCCTGGTACACCTGTATCCGCCCGGCTGATAGAGCTGTCCCCAGTGTCAGATCTCCTAACACTGATCCCAGGTCTGCTTACATCCACACAAACTGTCTGGGAAAGAGAATACCTAAAATGAGTCCTTGTACTCTTACTTTTTGTACGTTTTGTACTCTTTCAAATGTGGCTCATTTGCTTTTCATGAATGCATGTATGGTGTCCCGCCCCGCATCTTGTCTCATCTGTCACCCCGAGATAGATTCATCTCCACAGCATCCTTTAGTATAAGGTGTTGTGGTGTTGTGTTCTCCCTGTACACCACCTCCTCCATGCATATGTTTTTTCATTTGACAAAAGATTGCTCTCTCTCTCAAACACCTTTCTCTCTTTACTATTCTCTCTCTCTCTCTCTCTCTCTGTCTCTTCCCTCTCTCTCTCTCTCTCTCTCTCTCTCTCTCTCTCCGTCTCTTACCCCCCTCTCTCTGCCCAACCCTCTCTTTCTATTTTTTTCAGATTCATTTGAAAAGTTTTGCCCGTGGTAAACTCTAAACTCCAGAGTGACTCATTGAGTGTGCAGTGCGAAGCGCCTCTGTGTTTAAATGAATGGAAGCATATTAGTTAACGTCAGGCTGCTGCCTTACTATTATAATTTAATGGGGGCCTTCAGGGGCTTTCATTAGGCCCCAGCCACAGATTTGGAGTGGCAAGCTTTTCAATCAGCATAGCTATTATCCCACATTAGATAAGAATATCAAAGGGGAGACCCAAAATGAAGCCCTGACAATTACTGACTGACTGAGACACATGATGAGGAATACATAACCGCATAAACATGTACATGAATGGGAGAAGACGATAGACATTATGGTGGTGTGTATTGGGCTGTGGTCATTGGGTTCGTGTGTGTGTGAGGTAAGTTTTGGAGGAACCTTTCAGAGTGAAAGTAGGCCAAGTTCTTCAGTGTGTGTTTCTTGATTTGTTTTTTTGGTCTCTCTCTCTCGTTCCCTCTCTCATTCCCTCTCTCTCTCTCTCTCTCTCTCTCTCTCTCTCTCTCTCTCTCTCTCTCTCTCTCTCTCTCTCTCTCTAAGTGTGTTGGTTTTCTGATTGAAGATGGGTCCTATATGCTCACAGTGTTGCTGCCCCCAAAGACAGTCCCTTATGTTCTATTCATTTAATAACCATTGTCCAGCTCCTGTCATCACTTTGGATGTGAATAAAACCCCCACCCTTAAGTCCTAACTTCTCTCTCTCCTTCTCTCTCCTTCTCTCTATTTCTCTATTTCTCTCTCACACAAACACACACTCTCTCTCTCTCTCTCTCTTTCTCTCTCTCTCTCTCTCTCTCTCTCTCTCTCTCACTCTCTCTCTCTCTCTCGTTCTCCCTCTCGTTCTCTGGGAGGAGCAGGTAAAAGTAGGGCTCTCCAGAAACAGCCCGGACCTGCAGACAGCAACAGATGGAAATGAGGGGGGGGGGGGGGGGGGGGGGGGGGTAGGAATAAATTATTCTGACCTAGAGACTGTATTGTATTGAGAGATCTAAATATATCCATACAAACTCTCACGCACACTCACACACACGCAGGTGGGTTAAATCACCTGTGGTCCCAGCGGTAGATAGACCATAAGGACGCCTGCTGTTCCTATGCTCTGCCACAGGTTTGCCACCTGATTCATTATTCATAACACACAAACACACACACACTTACTCGTTTATAGGACAGGACAGTAAGTTGATTACAGCAGACACCAGCCAGTATTAATTAGACTGAGAGTTAATTCAGCAGCAGGTTCTCACAGGAGGATGAAGGAGAGAGAGAGAAAGGTTGGGGGGGACAAAGTTATGGCAGGGCTATTTTAGGGATTATTCATGCCTAACTTGACAGCCAAGGCATACATACATATGCATACCTTGTTCTTGTTCTCTTAATTTACTCCCTCTCCTTTTCTCTCACTCCTTCTCTCTCTCTTAGTTTATCTAGTGTTTCAGGTCTCTAATTGGAGTGTGTGTTGCCGCGCGGCATGGCTGGTAGCATCAAGCTGTAATCTGCAGGTGATTTAGAACCAAAGGCACCTGTGTGTGTGCGTGTGCGTGTGCGTGTGTGTGTGTGTGTGTGTGTGCATTGCTTCAACTCGTGTGTGTTCACTGTAAATGGGCTCTGTGTCTTATTGACACCTCTCCATCTGTGCCGCCACACCTCTGAGATGGTGGGGGAGTGGATTTGCAGCAGGAGCCTGGGCAAATTATAGGGAGGAGAGAGAGAGAGAGAGAGAGAGAGAGAGATAGAGAGAGAGAGAGAGAGAGAGAGAGAGAGAGAGAGAGAGAGAGAGAGAGAGAGAGAGAGAGAGAGAGAGAGAGAGAGAGAGAGAGAGAGAGAGAGAGAGAGAGAGAGAGAGAGAGAGAGAGAGATGATAAAAAAGAGAGGGAGAGGGTGAGCCACTCCTCTGATGTGGAGACGTGAACTTTCTGAAGCCATTTGTAACTTTCTAATGAGCAGGCTTGTTTGCCATATCCCTCTGGTGAGTTAGAGGAGTTAAGCATGTGGAACGGAGACTGGAGGAGTGTCTAAAAGAGGTAGAGAGGACAGGAGGAAGAGAAGGAGGAGAAGGAGGAAGGAGGAGTGTCTGATAGAGGTAGAGAGGACAGGAGAAGGAGAAGGAGGAAGGAGGAGTGTCTGATAGAGGTAGAGAGGACAGGAGGAACGAGAAGGAGGAGAAGGAGGAGTGTCTGATAGAGGTAGAGAGGACAGGAGAAGGAGAAGGAGGAAGGAGGAGTGTCTGATAGAGGTAGAGGACAGGAGGAAGGAGAAGGAGGAAGGAGGAGTGTCTAAAAGAGGTAGAGAGGACAGGAGGAAGGAGAAGGAGGAAGGAGGAGGAGTGTCTAAAAGAGGTAGAGAGGACAGGAAGAAGAAGAAGGAGGAAGGAGGAGTGTCTAAAAGAGGTAGAGAGGACAGGAAGAAGGCGAAGGAGGAAGGAGGACTGTCTAAAAGAGGTAGAGGACAGGAGGAAGGAGGAGCACCTGTATATATACAGTATAACCATCATGATCTCATCAAGTCACTCACCTTATAACATTGAGGCCCGCCATTACAGCACAGGGCCTAAATGATTTAACAGCAGTGATGACATTTAAAGGAGGCGAGGAAGACAGGGAATAGAGAGAGAGCGATGGAGAGGAGGGCCCCCGGAAATAATAATGTAACATTGAAAACAGACAGTAATCTGATGTGCAGCTGTTTAATAAGCCATACAATTTGAGCTAAAAAAGGAGCTTTGTCAACAACAAAAAAGGACAGTCGAAGAGTATATGGAAATAAGCACGGCATATTACCAAGATCCAAGATGGCGTTGCAGTGAAGACATGTTTGTTTTGTCCTTGTGTACTTTTGTATTTTTTGTATATATATTTCAATTTATTTTCAATCTCGTCTCGATTTTTTGTTTGATTATACCTTCCGGTAACCTGCCTCACCCAATGTGGTACGGAATCGCTATTATTTTCAATTTTAGAACACATTCAAGAATCTTCAGAAGCTAACCAGCTAATTAGCTACAAGCTATTTAGTCATTGTTAGCCACTGCTAGCGAGTTTTACCTACTGCACAGATACCAGCCCTGTTTTTAGCCTGGATAATACTCGCCTGTCTACCAATATCGCTTGTCTACCAATATCGGACTGTCTCTCCACAACAACACCGGATTCCTGCCGTAATCCCTGGACCACTACTTCTGATCTTCACAGCTAGCTCACAGCTTGCAGCTAGCTAGCTCACAGCTTGCAGCTAGCTAGCTCACAGCAGGCTAGCTCACAGCTAGCTTTCACTCACCGTGGCACCTAGTACCGAAGCTATTCCCTGAGGCCTACCTCCCAGCCTACTCAGCTGTTCACCCGAACCCCACTCATACACGGCTAGAGCCCAAAACTCCACCGGATCCTTGCTGTAAACTCTGGACCTTGGCACCGGATCACCGCTGCTACCGATTGGATATAGTGGCTAACGCCACTGCCACGAAGCTAGCACCAGTTAGCCGTGAGCCAGGCACCTCTCCCGGCTAGCAAAGTAAATTCCACAATACCTCTTTCGCCATCTGGCTTGGAATCTCTGTCGACACGGCGCCCCGCTGCACCACCACGACTGGTCTGCCGACGAATACTCCATCCGCTGTGCCTTCATCCGGCCTCCGTCGGAGCAGACGCTACTAACTTTAAACACCGTGTCGCTAGCATAGTGGGGCTTCCCTGTTCCATCTACTGCTGCCCCCTGGACACTATGATCACTTGGCTACATAGCTGATGCCTACTGGACTGTCCATTAATCACGGTACTCCATTCTGTTTATTTATTTTTTATCTGTCGGCCCCAGCCGCAAACTCAGGCTCTATGTGTAGTTAATCCGACCCTCTCTGCCTAGTCATCGCCATTTTACCTGCTGTTGTTGTGTTAGCTGATTAGCTGTTGTTGTCTCACCTGTTGTTTTAGCTAGCTCTCCCAATCAACACCTGTGATTACTTTATGCCTCGCTGTATGTCTCTCTCAAATGTCAATATGCCTTGTATACTGTTGTTCAGGTTAGTTATCATTGTTTTAGTTTACAATGGAGCCCCTAGTTCCACTCTTCATACCTCTGATACCTTCTTTGTCCTACCTCCCACACATGCGGTGACCTCACCCATTACAACCAGCATGTCCAGAGATACAACCTCTCTTATCATGGGGCTTACCTCTGCTGTACCCGCACCCCACCATACCCCTGTCTGTGCATTTTGCCCTGAATATATTCTACCACGCCCAGAAATCTGCTCCTTTTATTCTTTGTCCCCAACGCTCTAGGCGACCAGTTCTGATAGCCTTTAGCCGCACCCTCATTCTACTCCTCCTCTGTTCCGCGGGTGATGTGGAGGTAAACCCAGGCCATGCATGTCCCCAGGCACCCTCATTTGTTGACTTCTGTGATCGAAAAAGCCTTGGTTTCATGCATGTCAACATCAGAAGCCTCCTCTCTAAGTTTGTTTTACTCACTGCTTTAGCACACTCTGCCAACCCTGATGTCCTTGCTGTGTCTGAATCCTGGCTTAGGAAGGCCACCAAAAATTCTGAGATTTCCATACCCAACTATAACATTTTCCGTCAAGATAGAACTGCCAAAGGGGGAGGAGTTGCAGTCTACTGCAGAGATAGCCTGCAAAGTAATGTCATACTTTCTAGGTCCATACCCAAACAGTTCAAACTTCTAATTTTAAAAATGAATCTCTCCAGAAATAAGTCTCTCACTGTTGCCGCCTGCTACCGACCCCCTCAGCTCCCAGCTGTGCCCTGGACACCATTTGTGAATTGATCGCCCCCCATCTAGCTTCAGAGTTTGTTCTGTTAGGTGACCTAAACTGGGATATGCTTAACACCCCGGCAGTCCTACAATCTAATCTAGATGCCCTCAATCTCACACAAATCATCAAGGAACCCACCAGGTACAACCCTAAATCTGTAAACAAGGGCACCCTCATAGACGCTATCCTGACGAACTGGCCCTCCAAATACACCTCCGTAGTCTTCAACCAGGATCTCAGCGATCACTGCCTCATTGCCTGTATCCGCTACGGGTCCACAGTCAAACGACCACCCCTAATCACTGTCAAACCCTCCCTAAAACACTTCTGCGAGCAGGCCTTTCAAATCGACCTGGCCCGGGTATCCTGGAAGGATATTGACCTCCTCCCGTCAGTTGAGGATGCCTGGTCATTCTTTAAAAGTAACTTCCTCACCATCTTAGATAAGCATGCTCCGTTCAAAAAATGCAGAACTGAGAACAGATATAGCCCCTGGTTCACTCCAGACCTGACTGCCCTCGACCAGCACAAAAACATTCTGTGGCGGACTGCAATAGCATCGAATAGCCCCAGCGATATGCAACTGTTCAGGGAAGTCAGGAACCAATACACGCAGTCAGTCAGGAAAGCAAAGGCCAGCTTTTTCAAACAGAAATGTTCATCCTGTAGCTATAACTCCAAAAAGTTCTGGGACACTGTAAAGTCCATGGAGAACCAGAGCACCTCCTCCCAGCTGCCCATTGCACTGAGGCTAGGTAACACGGTCACCACCGATAAATCCATGATAATTGAAAACTTCAACAAGCATTTCTCAACGGCTGGCCATGCCTTCCTCCTGGCTACTCCAACCTCGGCCAACAGCTCCACCCCCCCGCAGCTACTCGCCCAAGCCTCTCCAGCTTCTCCTTTACCCAAATCCAGATAGCAGATGTTCTGAAAGAGCTGCAAAACCTGGACCCGTACAAATCAGCTGGGCTTGACAATCTGGACCCGCTATTTCTGAAACTATCCGCCGCCATTGTCGCAACCCCTATTACCAGCCTGTTCAACCTCCTTTCATATCGTCTGAGATCCCCAAGGACTGGAAAGCTGCCGCGGTCATCCCCCTCTTCAAAGGGAAAGACACCCTGGACCCAAACTGTTACAGACCTATATCCATCCTGCCCTGCCTATCTAAGGTCTTCGAAAGCCAAGTCAACAAACAGATCACTGACCATCTCGAATCCCACCGTACCTTCTCCGCTGTGCAATCTGGTTTCCGAGCCGGTCACGGGTGCACCTCAGCCACGCTAAAGGTACTAAACATTATCATAACCGCCATCGATAAAAGACAGTACTGTGCAGCCGTCTTCATCGACCTGGCCAAGGCTTTCGACTCTGTCAATCACCATATTCTCATCGGCAGACTCAGTAGCCTCGGTTTTTCTAATGACTGCCTTGCCTGGTTCTCCAACTACTAGACAGAGTTCAGTGTGTCAAATCGGAGGGCATGCTGTCCAGTCCTCTGGCAGTCTCTATGGGGTTGCCACAGGGTTCAATTCTCGGGCCGACTCTTTTCTCTGTATATATCAATGATGTTGCTCTTGCTGCGGGCGATTCCCTGATCCACCTCTACGCAGACGACACCATTCTGTATACTTCTGGCCCTTCCTTGGACACTGTGCTATCTAACCCTCAAACGAGCTTCAATGCCATACAACACTCCTTCCGTGGCCTCCAACTGCTCTTAAACACTAGTAAAACCAAATGCATGCTTTTCAACCGTTCGCTGCCTGCACCCGCACGCCCGACTAGCATCACCACCCTGGATGGTTCCGACCTAGAATATGTGGACATCTATAAGTACCTAGGTGTCTGGCTAGACTGTAAACTCTCCTTCCAGACTCATATCAATCATCTCCAATCCAAAATCAAATCTAGAATCGACTTTCTATTTCGCAACAAAGCCTCCTTCACTCACGCCGCCAAACTTACCCTAGTAAAACTGACTATCCTACCGATCCTCGACTTCGGCGATGTCATCTACATAATGGCTTCCAATACTCTACTCAGCAAACTGGATGCAGTTTATCACAGTGCCATCCGCCTTGTTACTAAAGCACCTTATACCACCCACCACTGCGACCTGTATGCTCTAGTCGGCTGGCCCTTGCTACATATCCGTCGCCCGACCCACTGGCTCCAGGTCATCTACAAGTCCATGCTAGGTAAAGCTCCGCCTTATCTCAGTTCACTGGTCACGATGGCAACACCCACCCGTAGCACGCGCTCCAGCAGGTGTATCTCACTGATCATCCCTAAAGCCAACACCTAATTTGGCCGCCTTTCCTTCCAGTTCTCTGCTACCTGTGACTGGAAAGAAATGCAAAAATCGTTGAAGTTGGAGACTTTTATCTCCCTCACCAACTTTAAACATCTGCTATCTGAGCAGCTAACCGATCGCTGCAGCTGTACATAGTCCATCGGTAAATAGCTCACCCAATTTACCTACCTCATCCCCATACTGTTTTTATTTATTTACTTTTCTGCTCTTTTGCACACCAGTATCTCTACCTGCACATGACTATCTGATAATTTATCACTCCAGTGTTAATCTGCTAAATTGTAAATATTCGCCTACCTCCTCATGCCTTTTGCACACAATGTATATATGTATTTAAAATTATTATTTTTAAAATTTCTACTGTGTTATTAACTTGTTTATTGTTTACTCCATGTGTAACTCTGTGTCGCTGTCTGTTCACACTGCTATGCTTTATCTTGGCCAGGTCGCAGTTGTAAATGAGAACTTGTTCTCAACTAGCCTACCTGGTGAAATAAAGGTGAAATAAAAAATTTATAAAATTACCACAGTATTGACACAGTATAATGTACAGTCATTTCCTGATAGCAGATGAAGCCCTGTGATAGGAAGAGATAGTGATGATATCACAGGAGGTTGATTTTAACTGGGGAGAACAGGCTCGTAGTAATGACTGGAGAGGGATCAGTGGAGTGGTATCAAATATATCAAACACGTTGCTACATGACTACTACATCTTCATCTCAATCCCAGTCATGGAACATACACACACGTTCCACTTTTTTTCACCTCTGTGACATATTTCTCTCTCTCTCCATTTCTTTTTCTCTCCATCTGCAGTCTAATCTGACTAATGATAAATAAAGAGAAAGACACATCTTTAATTTAGCTACCTCATCCCCCCTACCAGATGGACTCAGTCCAGGTCTGCCAGAGAATCACAGTAACAATTCTCTAAGTGTTTTTTTTCTTCTTCAGATTAGGGTTTTAAACTTTTGGGTTGAATACATGTTGCATTGTTCTCTGGTAGCATGAATGGCAGATTTCCCATCCTGGTTGTGTGATAGAGACCCCGATTGGAGGGATTGTGTCCTAACATGCTAACCTACTCCAAAGCAGACATATCAAAGCCTTGCTCTCTCTTCCACTCCACCGGTGGTATTCTGAAGAAGCCTCATTTTCCTGATCAAAGGGCCTACAAGTAGCTTCCTTCTTTTATCTTCCTCCAGTGCCTGTTCCTATCTAATGCTCTGCCCATGGGAGAGGAGGACAGCACTTTGATATGGCAGAATGTCACAGAGGCCCAGTCACTTCTGTCTTCTGTACCCCACCCTCCTCGATGCTCTGCCGGAGATGTACCCAGATAAGACTCAACAATAGCTGCATTCATCATCCCTTCTCTCTCTCTCTCTCTCTCTCTCTCTCTCTCTCTCAATTTACTGTATATGTGTTTCATTTCAGATGAGGCTTGTTATATGTGGAGCTCTTAACCAAAAATGCTCTAAGAAGTTAAAAAGAAAAACGTGAGGATCCGCCCCTTTTTTTCAGTTTTCGCCTAAAATGACATACACAAATCTAACTGCCTGTAGCTCAGGTCCTGAAGCAAGGATATGCATATTATTGGTACCATTTGAAAGGAAACACTTTGAAGTTTGTGGAAATGTGAAAGGAATATAGGAAAATATAACACATTCGATCTGGTAAAAGATAATACAATGTATTTTTTTGTACAATCATCTTTGAAATGCAAGAGAAAGGCCATAATGTATTATTCCAGCCCAGATGCAATTTAGCCATTAGATGGCAACAGTGTATGTGCAAAGATTTAGACTGATCCAATGAGCCATTGTATTTCTGTTCAAAATGTTGTATCAAGACTGCCCAAATGTGCCTAATTGGTTTATTAATAACTTTTCAAGTTCCAAACTGTGCACTCTCCTCAAACAATAGCGTGGTATTCCTCCACCGTAATAGCTTCTGTAAATTGCGCAGTTAGGTGAACAAGAATGTAAGCTTTCTGCCAATATCAGATATGTCTATGTCCTGGGAAATTTTCTCGTTAGATACAACCTCATGCTAATTGCATTAGCCTACGTTAGCTCAACCGTCCCATGGGTGGGACACCGATCTATACAGATCCTTAAGAGGTTTTAAGTAAAACATAGATAAGTAGAAAAATAGAATTTAAAAGTAACAAATAATTAAACAGCAGCAGTAAAATAACAATAGTGAGGCTATATACATGGGGTACCAGTACAGGGGTTAAATTCAGTATTAGCAGTTACATTCAGGATTAGGGGTTAAATTCAGGATTAGGGGTTACATTCAGGATCAGGGGTTACATTCAGGTTTAGGAGTTAGTGAAAATAGGGTTTTAATGGGAATCAATTGTTTGGTCCCGACAAGGATAGTAAAACAAAGATGTGTGTATAGGGCTGTTGTGGTGGTTACATTACCATTGGTCACGAGTCATGAAGGCAGTCAAATTCCACTTGACCGTTTAGTCATGGTAATTAGGCTTCTCCAAGCTTTGATGTTGTTGATGGTCATTAGTATGATGGTCATTAGACTACCAAACTTGCTAACTGCCTGGTACTCAGCACTCTATTGTCCCTCTAATCACTCTGACATCGATGCAAATGTATTCAAAAGAAGAATCAAACACTTCATGGGAGCCCATGAGCTCATGTTGCACAACATTTCTATAGGCTATGCAATTGCGCGAGAAAACAGAGTTATGGCCTCTACTAAAAAAAGGAGGATCCCATCAGCTTTCTATAGGCTAGACGTACTATATTTATTTCTCAATTTTCCTAATATTAAGCACATTGCATATATTTACAACAGGAGTGTAGCCTATCTGGCTGGCATGAAAATAAACCACGGGATTTAAGTGCATAAATGACATGCATTTTTTCCGCTGCCCGTTTTTAGATAGAGGTGGTCCATTCTAAATCAAAACAAATTTCACACATATGTTTTTTAGTATATGTAAAGACAAGATTAAATCAAGAATAGTCTGATGGGTGACACTTGTGAATTATATATTATCACTTGTGAATGATGCCCAACAATTAACTTTCTTTAGCGACTTTTTCAAATCATACTCGCACACCTGTAGCCTAGCCCATAGGCCTATATGTTTTGATAAGGTTCGTTTCACAACTAAAGTGGCCAAATAACTTCTTAAAATTAAGCACATTAGTCCGCTTTACAAGGAGTGTAGAGTTTAACTGATATATATATAAGCAGTTTCAAGTTTGGGGAAGATAATTTTCACCATAAAAATGCACCTTCGTAATAAAAGTAATAAAAGTATAATTGCATTTGTGGTCACTTTTGATAATGGTGTTTTCCACTAATGGAACTTGGAACATCCACGCTTATAGCCTACTATCATGTGCACATTGCTGCGCTTATAATGTGAAGAAATAACCTAATAGTTTATCAACATTTTAAGCTAAATGTTCTGATCTGTTGCGTCAGCCACAATACGTAAAAAAAGGGTTTTGATGCTAGATGTATTCATTTGGGATCTATTGCATCCCAGAACAGTCCCAGACTATGTTTGGAATATTTATTTATTGCACAGAATAGAATGGGTCGACTTTTGTACTATTGGGCATAGTAGATTGATATAGGCTAGCGCTTTTGCTGTTGGTTAGGGCTACTCATATTGTTGTCTGACAAAAAGTAAATGTGGACAGTTCTTCCAATATCTTCAATATGCACCTCAGAATTGAATGAGGACACACGCAGTTGCACCCCAGATGTGTCTGTCTTTACTTGTAGCCTGTGGTAAAGACCTGATCACGTGATGCAGAGCCATGCGAGTGAGAGGTGATTCGGAGTGCGCCGCACTCAGGGAGAAGGCCACACAAAAGGGATGCCGTTGTGAAATTCGAGGCATTATCAAGTGCTTGTCAAATTGTGAATGAGTGACTGATGTAGTGTGTACAGCCTGCGCAAAAAACACTAAGCAGAACGCATTCTTTCATGCAACTTTAAACAAATATATTGTTAGAGTCGCATCATGCAGCCTTACAATCTATTAAACATCAAAACATATAGTGCAACGTTTGTAGAACAACTAAAGTTACATTAATAATTCTAAATGAAGCATATAGGAATACCTATTTCTTTGCCGCTCATAGCCTTATGTGCGACAGATAATGCCACAGAATTCTAAGCAAACATTGTCTGCTAAATTAACTAGTGTAGCCCACAGCCATTTGGCATAGCCAGATCAGGGCCTTACTTAATGAGTATGCTATTCTGTTCTTCTGAAATAGACTACATTTTCTTCATATCCCGAGTGCTTCTCAGTGCTAGAGGCGTCACTACAGAACCTGGTTCGATTCCAGGCTGTATCACAACCGGCCGTGATTAGTCCCATAGGGCGGCGCACAATTGGCCAAGCATCGTCCTGTCACGGGTGTCGTTGGAAGTAGACCAAAGTGCAGCGTTGTGAGCGTACATTTTATTTTATTTTTAAAATGTCGCCAACAAAACAAGAAATGACCATGAAGCATACAGGGCTAAGTGCCACAAACAAAGTTAACTGCCCACACTGAAGGAGGGAAAAAGGGCTACCTAAGTATGATTCTCAATCAGAGACAGCAATAGACAGCTGTCCCTGACTGAGAACCATACCCGGCCAAAACATAGAAATAAAGAAACACAGAAAACAAAACATAGAATGCCCACCCCACATCACACCCAGGTTTGGCCGGGTAGGCCGTCACTGTAAATAAAAATGTGTTTTTAACTGACTTGCCTAGTTAAATAAAGGTTAAATAAATACAAAAAAATATCATGCTTCTTTAGACCTGTGTGCATGTGTGTGTGCGTGTGTGTGTGCGTGAGTGTGTGTGTGTGTATAGGTGCATGTGTGTGTGTGTGTGCGTGTGCGTGTGCGTGTGTGTATAGGTGCATACGTGTGTGTGTGTGTTCGACTCAATGATGGATGCGTGTCTAATGTGGACCCTGCTGTCTGGCAGTGTGTGTGTGTGTGTGTGTGTGTGTGTGTGTGTGTGTGTGTGTGTGTGTGTGTGTGTGTCTGCCTTTGCTGTAAAAAGATAGATGGGGCGCCTGGCAGCTCCAGTTTGTTGGTTGACATGTTTATAAATAGACAGATGAATGAAAGTCTCTCAGGTCCTTTATGTGTTTTTCCCTTTTCTCCTTTATTTTCTCTGCCAATCAGTCAGTCACCTCCCAGGGTTGTTTTCATTCAATATTGAATTGGTGGAAAAGGTCGGTTCTCCTGACTGTGGAGAGAGAC